>NW_011495014.1:20935-40631 GCF_000754665.1 Bison bison bison
CTCCCTGTCCATCACCAACTCCCGGAGTTCACTGAGACTCACGTCCATCAAGTCAGTGATGCCATCCAGATCTCATCCTCTGTCGTCCCCTTCTCCTCCTGCCCCCAATCCCTCCCAGCATCAGAGTCTTTTCCAATGAGTCAACTCTTCGCATGAGGTGGCCAAAGTACTAGAGGTACTCTGAAATCATCTTTCAGGATTTGAAATAGCATTAACGAAGTAGACATATCCAAAGATAGGATAATATTAGACAGTGATAAGTGCAATGGTGCCTCAGAAGGTAAAGAATCTGCCTGCAATTAGGGAGATGTGGTTCGATCCTGGCTTGGGAAGATCCCCTGCAGGAGGGCATGGAAACCCACTCCAGTATTCTTGCCTGGAGAATCCCCATGGACAGAGGAGCCTGGCGGGCTACAGTCTATGTGGTTGCAAGGAGTTGGACACAACTAAGCGACTAAGAAGCAGCAGCAAGTACAGTAATAGAAATAAAACAGGTCACTGCAATAGCAGTTGGGGTAGGGGAAGGAGACTTTATATTGAGTGACAGTGACACCAGTTATGAACTGAGAACCAAAGCAGGTGAGTCAGCCATACAAAAAAGTACTTAGGAGAGGAGTGATGCCTGGGAGGTAAGAGCAGGGAGCATATTCAGGTTGGAACAGGGCTTGGTGAGTGTAAGGAAATAAAACAAAGTCAGTGTGACTGAACAGAGTGAGCAAGAGATAAGATGAAGAGATGGGAAGCGGCCAGATCACACAGGACTTTAAAACCCAGTTCATAAGATTAGATTAACTTCTAAATGTGACAGAAAGTCTACAGGCTTTGACCCTGGTAGCCTAGCTAAGAGTTTCCTGATTAATCTAGTGGAGCACATTGGATATCAAGATAGAAAGGTCAAAATCTACGAACATCTCTGAGAAGATGCCCAGGACTGAGTCAGAAGCCCTGGAAATCCAGACGTGCGTTGTGTCCCTACATTGTTAGTGTTGGTGAGATTAGAATCTGCCTGAGGAAACTGTCCATCACTTTATCTGTTTTATATTTTGGGGTTTCATTTATGGGGCTTTATAGAAAGATAGTTGAAAACCATGTAGAGCTATCCAAATTCTACCTCATTCTTGGCATTGTTGTATGCTCAAATAAGATGTGTCTAAAACTCCCTTGAAACTATTACAAAAAATTAAGGCATTTAAAAATTTAAGAATAAAGAAGGAGAAATAGATGACACTGTAGCCCCAAAAAGAGATAGGATGATGAGTTTCTCTCACTAGAGTAAGAGAAGGAAGAAGTTGGCCCTGAGTGTTCTGGTAGCAGGAGATAACCCTCACTCTGGTCTGATTATCCACCATGGTTAAGTTCTGAATTAGGCTCACTACTAACAGCCATGGAGGTGAAATTCAGCATGTTGATTAAAAGTTGGTGGCATTTGAAGACACCACTTGAGAACATTCAGTTAGTGTCTATCATCATCTACAATAGTCAAATGTAGGATATTATTGGATCTTGACCACTTGAGACTCCTCTACTTCCTCAATGAACAAATGTGTATCATCTGTCAAGTTAGGTTATGGTGATGATCACATAAAAGAAAAAACATTAAAACACCTGTAGATTGTCTTCTGGGTATCTCAATATTATAGTACTCCATAATAATATCAATATATTATATACCAATATATTAATTACAGATTAATACCATATATTATATTGTGATATTTTCACTATATAAAATATGTCATAGTAATAGAAAATAAAAATACTAATTAAATTAAATTAATGTGATAATGTTTTATACCAATTATATGATTATTGGCAGTTTTAATTATAATTAATTATATGTTATTTATGTAAGTTTGGTTATATATAAATCTACATAATATACATAATATATAATATATTTTAATACAATTATATAGCAACAGTAATTACATAGTATACATCTCAACATTAATTTCCCAATAAGTGTTAGTGAATATTATTACTATTATTAATACAATTTAATGTAGAAGCAGCTTATCTTTGGCAATGTTTAGCCTGATTGCTGTTCTGTATTATGAATAAATTCAAACTGAGATGGACAGTAAATGCGTGTTATACATGCCGTTGCTCTATCCCTTTTCCATTCCACTTAAGAAACCCCTCATTGACTGTATGTCAGAAGATGGTTACAAGCTGGATCGAATTAAGGGTGAAATTGAATTCCATAATGTGACCTTCCACTATCCTTCCAGACCAGAGGTGAAGGTATGTGCCAATCTTTTCCCAATTTTCTTCTTTGATGATTCATTTCCAGAGCCACAGATTATTTTTCTGAAGCATGACTCATTTTCCAGGAACAAGGCACAGAGGCATGTTTCTCTGGAAGTGTCCTCAGGTCTTGTTCCTCAGGCCACTAACCACATTCCTTGTGCTAATAATAATAATATACAAATCTCTTTGGTAGGAACAGTTTGGTAGCACATTCAGGTTAAGTCAGCTGAGTGACACCCTGTTGAAACGAGTGGCAGGTCCTGTCACTGTGAGAGCAGGCTAAACAAACTGCAAGGCAATCAGAACAATCCAGGACAGCCGTGCCAAGTATCTCTTTAGAGGCTGCAGAAGGTCGAACTCTGCCTGGGTGGGGCAGGAAGTGGCAAAGGAAAGCTGCTCTCTGAAATTTTTTACTTCCTATCCATGTTTACAAGGATCATTAGATCAGTCCTTAGAGGAAAGGTAATTTTGTAATCTTATAATCACTGTCTTGTACTATGCAATTGTTCTGGGCACAAGGTGAAGAAAATTTACACTGTTCCCATGCCTACTGAGCAAGTGTCTTTAGAGGCAATTTACCCTACAGGAAACAGAATCTACTTCTCTAAAAGAACTGGCTTTGGAAGGAGAGGAGACTAATTCCTCATTTATAACAGAGTATCTTTTTCTTTTCATTTATTTACTTTTAATTGAAAAATAATTGATGCACAATATTGCACAACTTTCAGGTGTACTACATAGCAATTAGATACTTGCATACATCATGAAATGATCACTGTGGTAAGTCTAGCTATCATCTGCCCCTACCCAAAATCATTATAATATTATTGACCATATTCCTTATGCTGTATATTATGTCCACGTGCCTTATTTATTTTATAAATTCAGGCTTCTACCTCCTTAACCCCTTCACATATTTCCCTTTCTGGCAATCACTCATTTGTTCTCTGTATCTCTGAGTCTGTTTTCATTTTGTTTTGCTTGTTTGCTTCTTTTATTTTTTAGATTCTACATATAAGTGAGATCATACAGTATTTGTCCTTCTCTGATAGTTCACCTAGCATAATACTTTCTAGATTCATCCATGTTGTCACAAACACCAATATTTAATTTTTTATGTATGAGTAAATTCCTTTGTGTGTATGTGTGTATACATATGCATATGTATACATATATATATTCATCAGTAGATAAATGAGTATAGAAGATGTCTCTCTATATATACCACATTTTATTTACTCATTCATCTATTGATCTATTTAGATTGCTTCCATATCTTGGCTATTGTAAATAATACTGCAATGAACACTGGTATGCATGTATCTTTTCAAATTAATGTTTCTGTTTTTTTCTGATAAATACACAGAAGTGAAATTTCAGGATCATTTGGCAGTTCCATTTTTAATATTTTGAGGAAACTTTGACTGTTTTCCATAGTTAGCTACCCTTCCTTAATATTTCTATGTCCCCACAGAGGTCATGGAAATGCAACTTAATTTTAACACTACATAGTTGTAACATAAGTAAATTTATATATATACACATAGAAACAAATATACATCATACATACATACTTATATACGTATATAAGATAGGTACATGTATATTCTGATATTTCTGAAGTATATTCTTGATTACAACACACATACATATATAAACATCAAATGTAAAAGTGCCTAGTGAAATATAAATAACAAGGTAGTACTTAGTAAACACTTTTGAGTAAATGGCTAAAAACTCACTTTATAATATCTGTTTAGAGACAGCTGTTCAACAAATACCAGTAGAACTGAAACATATTTATTTCATTTCTGTTTTATCTTCTATTCTCAATGCCAGTAGTTTGCTTTAACAAAGTCTTACTGCTAAGTGACTTTCTCCCCTAAGCTAATTGGGACAGTCTCCTTGAGGTATCCTGGCATGTCAGAAATGTTTTAAATTAGATTTTGGAACATAGTTTTCGAGGTTGGCCTGGCTTATTTACTTCAACAGTGTTACCACACGTCATGTTATTTGTTGGCTCTGGCTATTAGTTTATGACTAAGTAGTATGCTAAATGCTAAAACCACATCCTAGCACTGTTTACTAATTTTTCTGGTTATTAATGAAAATCAATGGCTGTTGCTATGAGGGCGTAAGTAAACACAAACACAGTCTCCTAACAAAGTGTTCTAACTTGTAGCCTAATTGATGATGATCTGAACATTGTTCTTTTATTTTCTCTGCAGATTTTAAATAAACTTAGCACGGTCATTAAATCAGGGGAAGTGACAGCTATGGTAGGATCCAGTGGAGCTGGGAAAAGCACAGCACTGCAGCTCATTCAGCGATTCTATGACCCCACTGAAGGCATGGTGTGTATCTTCTAGAAACTTCTTAATACATGGGGATGTGTGCATGGATTCTCAGTCATGTCCAACTCTTTGCAACCCCATGGACTAGCCCACCGGCTCCTCTGTCCATGGAATTTTCGAGGCAAGAATATTGGAGTGGGGTGCCATTTCCTCCTCCGAGGATCTTTCTGATCCAGGGATGGAACCTGTGTCTTCTGCCTCTCCCGCATTGGCAGACAGATTCTTTATCAGTGAGCCACCTGGGGATAGGAGGTTGAAAATGGTGATATATTGGTCAAATACAAACACCTAGCGAACACTGACAGCACTTTGACATCTGCGTAGTTCAGTTAATGATTTGTTTGGTTTGGTTTTTTGGCTGTAACCTGCGGCATGTGGGATCTTCCCAGGGATCAAAGTCTGACTTAATGATTTTTTTTTTGACTAAACCAAATGGACGAATTCTCTCCATAGTAGTTGTGTTCAATGAATAATCAGTCCATCTGCTCAGTGATGTAACTGAATGTACAGATACATTCAAAATGGTATTGCTGCCTTTTCAGTGAGGGAAAATTTCCATTTCTTTCTTCATATTATAACAAAATTGTTATTATTCCCTAAAGTTTTCCAAACACTAAGTATAAGAAAGCTTACATGGCCAGCATTAACAGAGAACAGTTCTTGATTGTTACTCTGAGATGTTAGGTCTAAAAATAATTACATTATTTTTGCAAACTACTTAGTCTCTTTCTCCTTGTTTTTGTCTGACTGTAAATATAGACTGAAACTAAAAAAATACTAATAATTGCTACTTATCACACATTATATGTCAAGTACTTTATAGAGATCATTACTTATTTTCACAGCAACTTCCAAAGATAAATATTCCCATTTTACAAATAAGGAAGCAGAGAAATTGAGAGTTGCCTCAGATTTGAACCCAGATCTGTTGGATGTCAAAGACTCTTTTCACTCTGCCTCATAATCATTCTTGTTAACATCTCCTTGATGCCTTGAGATAGAATCACTTGACTGTATATTAAATGACTTCTTCCATGCAATGAGCTCTATATAATGCAGGTACTGTCAGAGTGACACGGCAAATGTGATAAGGTTTTCTTTTTTCACAGACACTTTATTCTCTGATTGGGTATTCTTTGCTACATACCACTATAATTATACTCTGAATATATAGATATCATGTTTTTTATATAAAATGTTTATATTTTTGCTAATAGTAATGTTTATTTACTTATCCCATTTATAGTTTCAATTGCATTTGAACACCTGAGTGTCATTTGATGAATCAGGCCAGAAAGTAAGATTTTATTCTAAAACATACACACATATGCAAGATAGAGACCACTGGTCATTTTCTTTGTATCTTTTGAAGTTCATTTTGGCTTCAAGTCAAAAGATAGAAATATTTAAAGTATGATGAATAACTACTCTTTATTGAGAAATTAAAACTTTTTCTATTCTTGGGCCAACTGAGCTAAACTAAGTAACCTTTATATCAATTGTGTTTCTACAATGAACTGTCCTACAGCTATACTTGATTTCAATTTATATTGTCATCCTTATATTAACCACATTATAAGAGGAATTGTTTTGCACAGTCGTGTGGGTCTCATTTTTTCTCCTCATAGATCAAGTACAGCACAGTAGTAGTATTCAGAATCTTGAAGGATTCCAAGAGAGGTGATGTTGTGGGTTTTGTCCTCTAGGTGACCTTGGATGGCCATGACATTCGCTCTCTTAACATCCAGTGGCTCAGAGCTCAGATTGGGATAGTGGAGCAAGAGCCTGTTCTGTTTTCCACCACCATTGCAGAGAACATTCGCTATGGCAGAAAAGGTGCAACAATGGAAGATATAGTCCGAGCAGCCAAGGAAGCCAATGCCTACAACTTCATCATGGACCTGCCACAGGTACCCCTGGCCTCTCATTCCAGAGGGAAACCCAGAATTCATAGAGGGAAAAAATGTACATAGTAATATGCATTGTTTTTCATTTACATTCTAAATTATCAATGTCATGTTTTCATTTTGTGCCTGGAAATGTACTTTGAATTCCCCTCTTTGTCTGAAAATATGATGTTATTAATACATTAAAATCTACCAAACTGCAGCACCTTCTTTTAGAAGCTGGCTTTAACATAGATACAGTTTCCTTATTTCATCTATTTAAACATTTGTCTAAGCAGATGATAAATTTGTTGTGTGGTGATAACTTTCACAATGCTCTTTTGATGTCTGCAACTGTTACTGTTCTCAAATTTTCTTGTGTTTGGGCTGCAAATACTGTCTCTTCAGTACTATGTCTCACATATTCAAAATTTCCTCATTTATCTTCATTTCATATGATAGCAGTGACAAAAACCAACTCAGTGTTATACTTGTATGGATTTCTTGGCCAATGGTCTGCTAAATCAAAGAAGAATTATTATTACTATTTAACACATATATAGCGCTTACTCCCAGAGAAGGCAATGGCACCCCACTCCAGTACTCTTGCCTGGAAAATCCCATGGACGGAGGAGCCTGGTAGGCTGCAGTCCATGGGGGCGAGAAGAGTCGGACACGGCTGAGCGATTTCACTTTCACTTTTCACTTTCATGCACTGGAGGAGGAAATGGCAACCCACTCCAGTGTTCTTGCCTGGAGAATCCCAGGGACCGGGGAGCCTGGTGGGCTGCCGTCTATGGGGTCGCACAGAGTCGGACACAACTGAAACGACTTAGCAGCAGCAGTGCTTACTACATATCAGGTACTTTTATAAGCACTTCACAGCTATTAGTTCATTTAACTCTCCCAATCATCCTGTCAGGCAGCTATATTATTATCTCCATCTACAGATGGAGAATTGAGTTTCCAAAAGGTCAAATCACTTGCTCAAGGCAAGGTTCTCATCCAAGGTGGTCCTGGTTACACAGCCTGTGCTCTAGAATACGTCCTTCTCAGCCTTCCAAAATGCCTGTATGAATAGGATTGCAGCTGTGTGTATGACATAGTCTAGTGGTGAAACAATATAAAGCTTCAGAATCAGACCACCTCCAGACAAATCTTCTGCACTTGTAACATTTATGAACTTGGGCAAGTTACTTTACCCCCTCAGACTGCAGCGTTACTTTATCCATCCGTTAAGGAGAATAGTAGTACCTGCCTCACGGCCTATCAGTCAGGACTAAATGAGATGATATGTGTAAAGAGCTCAGATCCACGCTTTCTACATGGTAGATTCTCAACTCATGTTGCTAATGTAAGTGAGATAAGACACTGACCACATCGCCCCCTTCTGAGATTCCAGTGTAATACTGGGCATGCAGGATAGTAACTTCACTGTTCATGGTAGTGATTATAAAGCTACTTTGATCCTTCATTCATAATATATAGACAACTTTAGTGTTGTGCTTTTCTGTGTTGTCTAGCTAGAAGAAAGAGACAAGGAATTGACATATGCTTTAATCCTCTAAGATGGATTTTCAGGATGCTGATTAACTTTTATTGTGGTGGAAACATTTTAATTGAAGTTGAGCTAAAAAGAAACACTTTAATCATCCAGAATAAAAGAATAAATCAATATCTTTATTTTACACACAAATATTGATTAGATAATAACCTGTTTCAGGAAAGGGTTTTTTTAAAAAGTGAAAGATGGATGTGTGAAAACTCCTGCTTGAGGAGGAAGCTAGAAGGGACCTTTGTAATGAATGGATCACTGTCAGGATCCATCAAATTCTTGCTCTTCATTGCTGATGTTGCTTTCTTCCTAGCAATTTGACACTCTTGTTGGGGAAGGAGGAGGCCAGATGAGTGGCGGCCAGAAACAAAGAATAGCCATTGCCAGAGCCCTTGTTCGAAACCCAAAGATCCTGCTTTTGGACATGGCCACCTCGGCACTGGACAATGAGAGCGAAGCCATGGTGCAAGAAGCACTGAGTAAGGTTTGTTGAGAGTCTAGGTTCCTTTCATAAGTCTGTGTGGGAATTCTTGTGTTGTAGGAAAGGCCTCTGTGAAGAGAGGAGAAAGAGAAAGAGAGACATCGAGAGACAGAGAGAGAAGGACTACATGAGTCATTGTATCTGTTTGGAAAATATTGGTTCACCACACTGTTCTGCACAGTTGAACAGAAGACATATCATTTGCTTCTAAAGGCGGCACATGTAAAATTTGTTAAGTCTAACTCACAATATGTGATTTTAAAAATTTACATTTTGGATGTAAGATGTTGATTAATGGCAGCAACTGGAGCAACGTGTGATGTGTTTATTAGCCACAGGAAAGTACGCTGACATTTTCTAATGTCTGTTTAGCCTATTCAAGAATTTAGGGATCGAGCCTGACTTACTTGTGGATTCTGAGACAGTCCAAATGGCACCGTCAGCTTTGTCTTGCAGTCTGACTCAGTGCACTGTACACTCTCACAGGTTCAGCACGGGCACACAATCATCTCTGTCGCTCATCGCCTATCTACAATCAGAACTGCAGACGTCATTATTGGTTTTGAACATGGTACAGCAGTGGAAAGAGGCACCCATGAAGAACTGTTGGAAAGGAAAGGCGTTTACTTCACACTAATGACTCTGCAAAGTCAAGGAGACCAAGCCTTTAATGAAAAAGACATAAAAGGCAAGTGCCTTTTCAGTTATACAATATGTTAAATAATTAACATATATGATGTTTTTGGATTTCTATGCATTTTAATATATATTGTCTTAGTTGTTCTCCTCAAAGCCCTGGGGGACATAACATAGATGATAAAGGAAAGAACAGATGCTCAGGGGGCTTAGTTATTGATCAAGTCATAGTGCTAAAACCCAGGTCTCCTGTGGAAGAAACTTCAATTCCATCCCCTTTTTACCCCTCACACTTTGCAAATAAGAGAGTCTTCCTAGAATCTCCTGCACTCAGTATGAGCTCTCTTCTTGTTGGTTGAGTGAATTAAACAATGACTAAAAACTTTTATGCATATTTTCATTAATGTAGGTAGATACTTCAGGTCCTAATGTACTTTCTCCATTTCAATCTGAATTTTCTTTTTTTTTTTGGCCACATCATGTGACATGTGGGATCCAATTCTCTGACAAGGGATCAAACCCATGGGCCCTGCAGTGGAAGCACGGAGTCTTAACCTCCGGATTTGGTGGTTTACCTAAACCCATGTTAAGCATCCATTACAAACTTTCTCTCCCATATCAAATCTGGATTTGTTAATACTATTGGGTAAAATGACTGTATACATTGAACATGTGATTTATTCTGAAAAGATTTTTTTTTTAATTTGGTTCATCTACTTTTTTTTTTTTTTTTTTTGCCACCTAGTGGATTTCTCAGACTTCCCTGGTGGCTCAGACAGTAAAGAACCTGCCTGAAATGCAAGAGTCCTGGGTTTGATCCCTAGGTTGGGAAGATGCCCTGAAGAAGGGAATGGCAACCCACTCCAGTATTCTTGCTGGAGAATTCCATGGCTACAGTCCCTGGTATCAAAAAGAGTTGGACACAACTGAGCAACTAATGCTTTCACTTTTCTTTTCAGTGGGTTTCTCACAAGATTTTTTTGTCATTCATATCAGCTATAGCTATAGGTATCTATTTCTGTGGTGATAACACAGGCTATCATATAATTCAAAAGATTTAATCTTGCTGAGTATTTTTAATTTTTTTGTTGTTAGAATGTGCTGGACAAGTGTTAACAGGTTGTTTGAGATCAGACATAGTAACGATATGCTATGCAAATATAGTAAATAATGTTATTTTGCTTTGATTCTGCTTATTGTATACACTAAGGGATCACTCGTGTTGTATTGAATAGGAAAAGATGAAACCGAAGATGCCTTACTTGAGAGAAAACAGACCTTTAGCAGAGGGAGCTACCAGGCTAGCTTAAGGTAAGCTCAGGCATCGGGGCAGATTTTTAAGTTTTCAGATGTTTTCAGGAACCCTCTGCAGCTAAGATCTTCTGGCAATATCTCAGGTACACTTGGAAAGCCCTAAATACAGCCCTAGGTCTTGTGTAATACGAACATGCAAATGAATCATAGGTTGCCGTATTGACATTTCTGTCTCCAATCCATAGAAGTTTTTAAAATTTGGCTTCTCATTTTATTGAGGGTACGGGGTCATGATAAAGATGCTCTGTAGTTAAAATGTTGTTTGCTGAGCTTAGAAAGGGGATTTTAAAAAATCTGTGTTTAGACTTGTCTCCCAGAGTTAACTGTGGTATGAAGCACTGTCTTAAATGGAAGTCAGATTCATGCCTTTAGCTCCATTCTTTAACCTACTGAGCTGCAATTGAATTACAAATATTTCTGCTCCCAGAGCTCCCCATCCAAGGTGAAATCATTCTTTAACTAGATGAAATATGAGATGTGTCATCTAACACTTAAAGCATATTTTCTAAACATGAACTTTTTTTTTTCTGGGTCAATCTGTGGGTATTGACTTCCAAAGCATATTTTTGGAGCATATTGTAGCAAGACTATAAATTTAATATTTCATTCTGGTTTAAAAGTTTAAAAAAAATAGTTCCTTTAATGTTAAAAGTCTGTATATTAAGAAAAATTCTGCCCGAGAGTATTTGTGTGTATTTGTGAAAATGTTATTCAAGATCTTTTTTTCTTAAGTTCGGAGACTATTTGTAGGCAATAGACTGACATTTCTCTACCCAGTCCCTTATCATATTTCTAGTATATTTGATTCAAGGCTGTGCTCTAAACAAAGGCTCAATTTATGACTTGCTCATTCAAGATAGCTAATTGTTTATTGAAAAATGGTTAAAGAGGCTTAAAATATAATATTCTAGAAACAACTCCAAGTAGTTCAAACACAGATTTATTTACTTTTAATGTTCAAAGACTAGTTAACTGGGTTTTATGCTTAGGGGTTTTATTTTTCTTTTTAAGGACAGGTCTATTCAGAAAATTTCAAGAAATGCTAGTTTCATTGAATTTTTTCAGGTAATAAAGCAATAGTTCAAATGTAAAAGCTATAAAAATTGCCAAAATTATTGGGTAATTTTTAAGGACATCTGGCATGAATTATTTCACCATGTTTTTTCTGATTGGAAGAAAAAAATTATAAAGATCATCGGAATCACAGTTTGAAGATATATACTAACTTCTTAAACCCAGAAAATGACTAGGCATCTCTTTTGATCACTAAGTTAAAGGTTGCAAAGAGGAATGTATCTCATGGTGAGGTCAAAAGAAAATAAATATTTTCTTAATTTTTCAGATGAACAGAATTTTTCCCATTCTAAATAGTTTACTTACAGTTTACTATTAGGCCCAGATAACTGTTTTAATATAAACATTTCTTATTTGGCCATTAGTTCTTACAAATTCTACATTTTGGTGACTAGGGAGAGAAGCCCAGAAATACAACCTGTACACAGAAAGTAGCTATTAACCTCCTACAGAGAAAGATTTATAGGTTTGAGTAAGAAGGTCTGTTAAAAATATCTTATTGTGTATGCTGACAGATTTTTTTTTAAGAGGACTAATTGAAATGTTAATTTGTATCTTATTTCCTCGGTCTGATGCCTAAGTCTCCCTTTAGTAATATATTTTAGATTCAAGAACAATTTCCATGGATGACAATAATTTCCTAAGTAATAATGTTGAGAGAGAGAGAACATATATTCCCAAATTAGCTGTTTTTGCTTCCGATGAGAAGTGGTGCACAGCTTCTGAGGAAGGGCGGGGCAGCCGTTGCAGGTTTCTGAAAAGGGGAGTGACAGAATTCTAACGCTCGTGTTTATGGCAGACCAGAGCGGGCAGGTCGGGCCCCTGCCTTGCACCCATGCTGTTCATGGTCTCCTTGGTGCAGCTTATGCCAGACAGGTAGAATGCTGGATGAATGGGCAACAGGGAACGAGAGAAAGAGAGATTGAAGAAACATAAGATTAAAGTAGTAGAGTGGATAAGGATTGATGTCTTCCCTGCTCAGAACTGGGAGGTAGTCAACTATTTTGATGCCCTCTTCTCCACATACTCTTACCTTGTCTGCCAATGCTCTGAGTTTCTTTTTTAGGCCCATAACCTTCAGTCTCAGCCCTCTCTTGCACTTAGCTCTCTCTAGCTGACACAGAGCTATCCCTCTCATCTCTGGGAGTTGAGCTCTTGACCTCAGTTACCTAACTTAAAGAAATGACTCTATTGCTGCAGAGTTTCAGGCCAAACGGGATGGGCTTGGGTGTCCCAGAAGCCAGTTTGGTAGCAGGAAGTCTGAGTTGGGTGTGGTTTCATGCCTGATCACAATGAGAGTTTGAGCAAGAGCAAGAGGGAGGACTTGACGTAAATGCACCTGTTGAACCTGGTGACTAAGAGGATAAAGATGCCATCAAATGAACGTGGGAATAAGTGAGGGTCATGAAGTTGATGCATTGCTGTTTTCTCAAGAAGGATAGATGAGCATCTATAATAGGCAGGTGCCACCTTGGTATTTGTTTTAGTCTAGCTTAACCTGAATACGGATGATAGGAGACTTACGAAT
The DNA here is from genome assembly GCF_000754665.1 of Bison bison bison. Classification (NCBI taxonomy): domain Eukaryota; kingdom Metazoa; phylum Chordata; class Mammalia; order Artiodactyla; family Bovidae; genus Bison; species Bison bison. The sequence goes on from NW_011495014.1 coordinate 34,014, forward strand.
AACACCATCTGGCTCGCACTACCACAGCTGATGCAGATCTCCTCATCACTACAAGCTCCCTCTTTACACGGTATTTCTTCAGGCTAAGTGCTTTGAGAATGTAACTTCCATCCTTTCAAGTCTTCAGGATTACCTTTATCACTTAGCAGTTTATTTGCAAATGGCTAAAAACCTCAGCCAACCTGGTTTAACCTTTAAAGGGAAAGAATGACAACATAACGAAATAGTTCAAAGAGGCTTTGGCTTCAGGCAAGACTGGGGCTTCAGTGAGAGACTTGGTCAATATACATACAATTTCTTTTTCTTCCCTTCTCAGCTCTACTTTTTTTTTCAGTATTCATTTTTTAGGAAGCTTCTTTTCTTGACATAATTGCCAACGGCTTCCAGTGTCACATACTTTCAAATTTAACCTAGAAGATAGTAGAAGTCTCCTTCCCAGAAACCTCAGGGAGAAACAAAACAACTCGAATCACTTCTTATATCTGCTCTATACTGTTTATGTAACTAGTAACCCTATCTCCATACTTCTCTTTATACCGTTCTGTCAATCAGCAATGCCCTTTCCTCTAGCCTACAGATACCCACAGCCTACCTTAGCCACCTCCTCCATGAAGCTTTTCATGGTAGCACCTGACATATGTTCTTTTATCCTTTAAATTTCCATACTGTTTATTTAAACCTGCTTTATGGCAACCCACTCCAGTATTCTTGCCTGGGGAATCCCAGGGACGGGGGAGCCTGGTGGGCTGCTGTCTATGGGGTCACACACAGTCGGACACGACTGAAGTAATTTAGCAGCAGCTTAGCAGCTATAGCACTTATCACATTCTTCCTTATATTAGGTTGGTTACATGCGTTGTTCTTCTATAAAACTTGAAGTGCCTTAAGGGAGAAGTCTGTAATTGTCCAGTCTTTGTGTCCCCTCACAGCACCTAACTTTGATCTGTATGTTGTAGGCGCACAATCATCTTTTGTTGAATGAATCAGTGAACACATCAAGCTAAATTATATTTCAATAATATATTTGTTAATTAAATCCATCCCTAAAGGCAGTACATAGTCTGGAGACATTTCCACTAGGGTCCCTGTTTCCTCCTACTAGTCTATTTTTGTCCAGGTAGAATTATGCTAAAGCAAACACCAGGGAGAGAGAGAAAGAGAGATACCAAAACTCATCCTACAGTCCTGAGGGAGGTAATAGTGACGGGCCATTGCCATTAGAGCAATAGCAGAACCATGTGGGTTTGGGATGGAGTTGAGTCTTGGATGCTTTTTTTCTTGGTGGACTAGTGAAACGACTTCGCCCCCTCTCCTCCTCCCTCTGTGCGTGTACTCTGAATCAGGGTTTAGCTCGGCACCATGGCAACCAGACTGAACGTTGTGTCAAACCCACTCAGGAAGTGCCTGCACCTGACAGGTGATGTAGACTCGGAACCAATTGAGTCCTGTTCCACAAGCCACAGACTAATCCATCTTTCTTTTTACTTACAGAGCTTCCATCCGACAACGCTCCAAGTCTCAGCTTTCTTACCTGGGTCATGAATCGTCACTAGCACTTGTAGATCATAAGTCTACTCATGAACAAGACAGAAAGGTCAGACGCCAATGGCTCATGCGGGGATGGAAGAAGTCTCTCCTGGAGACTATCGTATGCCCTTTAAGCTTAGAATCTGAGTTTTCAAGGCCTTTATCTAGTAATGTTTCACTGCTGCTGCCGCTAAGTCACTTCAGTCGTGTCCAACTCTGTGCGACCCCATAGACAGCAGCCCACCAGACTCCTCCGTCCATGGGATTTTCCAGGCAAGAGTACTGGACTGGGGTGCCATTGCCTTCTCCTATGTTTCACTAAGTCAAACTAAATGAGAGGCTCCATTAAGACGTGAACGAAACTCTAAATTTTATATCATGTTTTACATAATATTTTAAGAGAAGCATAAATAATAAAATATTTTAAGAATACATGGTAACTAAGATGAAGTATTAAAAGTTCACTGATAATTCTTATGTGAGCCATTCTAATAAACACAATTACATGTACTTAGCAGACTATTTGATTATGTAGGAATCCCTTTCAAGCTCTTAAGACTATCTGAAAACCTGTCTTTGTAAAACTTTAAATCTCCTTCTTAAATAATTATAATTATAAAGTGTTTAATACAAGTTACTGCAAATTTTAAATTAATGGGGACTGATTAGGTTTTACAGACATTTGTTTACTTAATACAATTTTATAATAATTGTTTTAGGGTACATTTGAAATGAACACTATTAATTTTAACACTATTCAAAGCAACATAAAAATGAAATAGGAGAAGAATCAACACATATAGCAATATTCAACTTTATTCATCAGGATGTCCACTGCTGCAGTGGGCACAGTCTAACTTTCACATAAGGTGACCATCCCTCCTACTCAGAGCCTTTCTTAATCACTGAACTTTATTCTTCAGCCCTGATCCTCTCATTTTCAATCCCCCATTAGTCTTCATTTCAGTCTTTTCATGGCAATTTTCTTATTGAGGCTTATTTCAGATCATGTTGTCTTATCCTGTTACTAAATTACAAGCTTCCTAAAGTTAGTAACTGTTATTTGTGTTTGTATCAACTTGGGCATCTTGCTTTGCCTGGAAACTCCTTTATCTGGTTACCATTAGCCTACCAGGCTCCTCAGTCCATGGGATTTTCCAGGCAAGAGTACTGGAGTGGGGTGCCATTTCCTTCTCCAGGGGATCTTCCCGATCCAGGGATTGAACCCAGATCTCCCACATTGTAGGCAGATGCTTTACTGTCTGAGCCACCAGGGAAGTTCTGGTTACCATGAGACCTAGCAAACATTTCTGTTTATTTGACACATGTAAACCTAGAACCAACCAAATCCTGTTCCAATCTGCTCATAATCTACAGACTCTTTCATCTTTCTGTTTAGTTACAGAGCTGCACATGGTGGGACATCAAGCGATTTTTAAAACTAGGATGAAAAATTAACTTTTTATAGTAAAATAATGTCCAAACCGTAAGATTTATCAAAGAAAACGAGTCAGAGAATATTTTAATTACAAGCACATCCATTATGCATGATGTAATTTCAAATTATCTTTAAAACATTTCAGTATGAGAATCCTTTTGGGGAGTAATTATAAACACCGATTCACAATGCCAAATTTGGAATAAAGTACTACGTATGATTTTATGACTATGATGGAAGGATTATTAAGGCTCTCTTTTGGTTTTAAGATATTAATAATAAATAGCATTCTTAATTATCTAATATTGTTATTGTTGTAGTTGTTCAGTTGCTAATTGGTATTCGACTCTGAATAGATAGTGTTCTCAGTATCTAATATAGCTGGTTTAAATAAACTTCGTAGAGGAACACTTTGTCTCAGGAACAGCAGGGTGGATCCAAGGACAGAAAATGTTCAGCAAGCGTGGTTGCTTACTGCATCTTGCCATTAAGGACTCAGCACCTCTTCTCATTCTAGAAATAGTTTGTTCATTTATATCTGTGGTACTGCCACCCATAAGTACAAGAGGCATTATACAAGGAGTTTAATAAGCTTCAAGGAAGAAAGAACGAAACACTACATTGACATTTCAAACATAACAGCACCAATTATATTCAATTTTTGCATTTTTATTTTTTTCCCTAGTTTCTGGGAAAATATTTGACAACACAAACAAGAGAGTTAGGAAGGAAAAGAAAATCCAATTTTGTTATTGTTGAAGCTGGTAGATGGCTCAGCACTGTTGGAGAGAACAATCAGATTTCCTGAAGATCTGAAGATCAGGTTCCCAGACTGCTGATGCAGGGAAAACTCAGAAGGGAGTTATTTAAATAAAAGGAAATGTAAATCAAATACAGAGAGTAGTTCCAGAGAAAACAAAACTACTCCCTAAGTACTCTACTCATCAGCATTGCCAACTAGAATATAATAAATAATTAAATGGAAACCAAGAATCTGCCTGCAATGAAGGAGACCCAGGTTCAGTTCCTGGGTGGGGGAACTATCTCTTGGAGAAGGGAATGGCAACCCACTCCAATACTCCGCCTAGAAAATCCATGGACAGAAGAGCCTGGTGGGCTACAGTCCATGGGGTTGCAAAGAGTTGGTCATGACAGAGCATCTGAGCAGAGAGAGTGTAATTTTAAACAGACAACACTTTGATTTCTTTCTTTAGTTAAGGAAGGAAAAGGAAAAAATTGACAGAGAGCCAATGTGATTCTGTTAAAGGTAGAAGTGGAACAGGCCTTGTGCTTCTATTAATACTGCTCATTTTATGACAATTATCTTAGAACTTTTTTGATTTAAAAATTAAATATTTTAAAAAAGGAAACAGCAGAATCAGCACTGATAGAATTTAATATAAGGACTTCCTGTTCAGAGTAAATTTTAAAGTATTTTCGATATTTAGGTTATTCTAATCCCAAGTAAATTTTAAAGTATTTTGATAGTTAACTAAATTATTTAAGATCAAACACTGGTAAAAAAAATTTTTTTTCATATTTTGATGAACAAGCTCTAACCTGACCATCTGTTGTTTGGGAGATGTTCTGTTTTGTGTGGCAAGGCAAAAAGGTTTACTTCTGTAAAGGCATTATCTCCACCTTGTGGTCTCTTTGGGTTTTGACTCTGAAAACTTGAGATGGTTTCAAAAGTCTGTGCTTCCAAAGTGTAAGTGGGGTGTCTGACCCAACATTTCATAGTTAGCTGGTGACAGAGCCAAGACTGTAGCCTGTTTTTTCTTGGTCTCCAAGCTATACTCTTGGCTTTCATAAATCAGATCACAGTTATAATGCTAATAAAATTGAGATTAGGATTAGCGGAAAACTGTAGGCTAAAGCTTCCAGTTTCTAAAGAGTCTTCTTCCTCTTTTAGAGGAACTAAAAAGTAGAATATGTATGAGATTGTGTCAAGGTCAAATATTAAAAACCCATCACTTCATCACAGCTAACTTATAGTAGGGTTTAGGCATTGGTTAGGAGATAGGACAGGGTTTCCCAGGTGGCTCAGTGGTAAAGAATCCACCTGCCAATGCAGGCGATGTGAGTTCAGTCCCTGGGTTGGGAAGATCCCCAGGAGAAGTAAATGACAACCCACTCAAAAAATCTGGAAAATCTCATGGGCAGAGGAGGCTGGTGGGCAAGGTCCATTGGGTTGCAAAGAGGTGGACACGACTGAGTGACTGAGCATGCACACACATAGGAGATAGGACAGAAGATCAATAAAAGTGACTGCTAGTATTTGATCATTTGGAAAGTCCCTGTTTCTTGGTCATAGTTACCATTTACCATCATCATATCTTAAAGTTGTCATCAAGGCAGGAGACTGCCTATGGGTTGGCATGAAGAAATCGATGTAACAAAGTATAGAAATCTGGACATGAGATTTAAGTAGGAAGCTATATTTTTACCTGAGCTACACAGGATATGGATGGAAGGAAGCTGGGAAAAGCCCTTTGTTTAGCACTGAACCATCTACCTTGTAAGTAAGTGAACAGTATTTTTTAAATAAATGTTTTTTTTTTACATTTATGCACCAGGAGCATAAAAGCTTCATTCATTCTTTCATCCAATAAACATTGATTATACACCTAACAAGTGCCAGATATTGACTTAGGGATGCAAAGATGAGTAAGAGCACTGTCCTTCTTCCTTCACTGGAGCTGCTGGCGGGATACTTCTTTACGTATGATAAATAAGTGAGCACTGTGCAACTTATCATTGACACAATAGAGGAAGGAACTGCAGTGAGAAAGCGGATATAAACTTTTATAATTTTGTCCATCTGTGAGTTACTGGTTTGCTGTGAATTTATTATATCTATGTATATATACTTATCTTTGTGTATGTATATACACACACACACACACACACACACACACATACCTATATTTTAGGGCTTCCCTGATAGGTCAGCTGGTGAAGAATCAGCCTGCAATGCAGGAGACCCCAGTTTGATTCCTGGGTTGGGAAGATCTGCTGGAGAACGGATAGGCTACCCACTCCAGTATTCTTGGGTTTCCCTTGTGGCTCAGCTGGTAAAGAATCCGCCTGTAATGCAGGAGACCTGGATTTGATCCCTGGGTTGGGAAAATCCCCTGGAGAAAGGAATAGTTACCCACTCTAGTATTCTGGCCTGGAGAACTCCATTGACTGTATAGTCCATGGGGTTGCAAAGAGTCGGACACGACTGAGCGACTTTCACTGTAATACATATCTTTAGCCTTTTAGCTTTTTTTAGATGAGTTAATTTGTCTTTGTCTTTGCAAAATCCCAGAGGAAAAAACCCTTCTGTACATAATGACTTCCATTTTCTTTTGTTTTTATACTACTTTTAGTTCAGTTCAGTTGCTCAGTCATGTCCAACTCTTTGCAACCCTATGAACTGCAGCACGCCAGGCCTCCCTGTCCATCACCAACTCCCGGAGTTTATTCAAACTCATGTCCATTGAGTCAGTGATGCCATCCAACCATCTCATCCTCTGTCACCCTCTTCTCCTCCTGCCTTCAATCTTTCCCAGCATCAGGATCTTTTCAAATGAGTCAGCTCTTCGCATCAGGTGGTCAAAATACTGGAGTTTCAGCTTCAACATCAGTCCTTCCAATGAATATTCAGA
>NW_011495014.1:40731-41024 GCF_000754665.1 Bison bison bison
ATAATTTTGTCCATCTGTGAGTTACTGGTTTGCTGTAAATTTATTATATCTATATACTATATATAGATATAATATATTATAATATATATATGATATAATATATAATATAATAATATATAGATGTTATTATATCTATATATAAGATATATACTTATCTTTGTGTATGTATATATATATACACACACACACACAGGGCTTCCCTGATAGTTCAGCTGGTAAAGAATCTGCCTGCAATGCAGGAGACCCCAGTTTGATTCCTGGGTTGGGAAGATCTGCTAGAGAAGGGATAGGCC
>NW_011495014.1:41124-93700 GCF_000754665.1 Bison bison bison
GCTCAGTCAGGTCCAACTCTTTGCAACCCTATGAACTGCAGCACGCCAGGCCTCCCTGTCCATCACCAACTCCCGGAGTTTATTCAAACTCATGTCCATTGAGTCAGTGATGCCATCCAACCATCTCATCCTCTGTCACCCTCTTCTCCTCCTGCCTTCAATCTTTCCCAGCATCAGGATCTTTTCAAATGAGTCAGCTCTTCGCATCAGGTGGTCAAAGTACTGGAGTTTCAGCTTCAACATCAGTCCTTCCAATGAATATTCAGAGTTGATTTCCTTTAAGATTGACTGGTTTGATCTCCTTGCAGTCCAAGGGACTTTCAAGAGTCTTTCTCCAACACCACAGTTTGAAAGCATCAATTTTTTGGTGCTTAGCCTTCTTTACAGCCCAACTCTCACATCCACACAGGGAAAAGGCTAACAGAGTTTTGCCAAGAGAATGCACTGGTCATAGGAAACACCCTTCTCCAAGAAGCTATCAAGTTAGCCTGACACAATTTTATGGATTCTGGAGAATACATAAGAGCTGTGTCAGAGATGAAAGACTTTACTCAGAGCATGAGCAGGAGCCAGTGCACAGCATTTCCACTGACTCCCCGGCCTACCCCCACTTCTCAGCTGATGAAAGAGAAGTAGGTGATACCAGCAAAGGAAGGGGAAGAGGAATCCTAGGCTTGAGAAACCTGGTGTTTTTATAATGAGCAATAAGCCCTTTTCTTAGGATGGAAACACTATCCCCCTCCTCCAAGGCTATTTTCTATACCAACATTCTTGAGAAAACAGCCTCAACAAAGGTGGTCAGTGCCTCTTTTCACAAGATGTGCAGAAACATAAGAGAGCCATAGAGAACTTTGTCTATTTCTTTCCTTTTGAGGAGGAGAAGGCAACCGAGCCCCAGAGAGCCGAAGTGCTCAGTGATAGATTCCATCAGTGGCCACGTGGGGCTCATCCAAGAACCACATTCTTTCCACATGCCCGTTTCCCTCACGCTTTCACAGGCACCTTTCTTCCTCTCTGCATTGATTTCCTAGAGTTGAGTAAGACATCAGAGATGAAATCATTGAAGGATTTGCTGCATGAGTGTGTAGCAACTATTGAGGGCAGACCAAGAGAGAACCTGAAATGGAGGCATTGACAGATCCATCACCAAGCAAGCTCTCCCTCCATCCTATTTGGCTTGCAACTAGAATAAGGACACCAGGCTTTTATTTCAATTGAATTGGTAATGAAATCTTTGACTTTGGAAGCAAAAGGATAGTATCTGAAGTTCCTTACTGCTGTCTGTTCCTGATGGTCAGCTCCTTAAGGGGTAAATAACTGTGTGTTAATGAAATAGAACACTAACAGTTTTGTAGTCAATTTGCTGTAGACATTTTTAGTATATTTTAATAGAAAAAGAAAAAAAAATCAATACAGATCTATATAATCCACCTAAAATCTTTTCTCAAACAAAGTGAACAATAAATTTAGCAAATTATTGAAGAATGGGCCTCACGACCAAGTACTGGAGAATATCATTAGCGAGGAAAAATGATTGTAAAAATGATGAAGTTCTGAATATAATTTTTGCCTTCAAGAGGCTAAAAATTTGCTAGCTCTGACACTTTAATGGCAATTAAAGAAATTGGAATGGGGAAATTTTAAAATAATTTGTACTCCTTGTAAAGAACATGAAGAATTTAGAAATCCAAATTGATTACCATTTACTTCTGGGCACTAATTAAAGAAAACCTTCACAGAAATACGCAATTGATAACCATTGTCACCAGTTAATACATTTTAAAAATTATTTTGTGTTGTTTAGATACACTGGCCTGCCTTGGGGCTTGAGGCAGTCACTAGACTTTGACATTTATAAAGGACATATTTTGAAAATTTCACAAATCCTTGAATGTGTAAATACCACTCACTGTAGCACAAAGGGTTGCAAAGAGTCAGACACGACTGAAGCGACATAGCACTCCACATACTCACTATAGCACAAAAATGTTTCTAAACTGGGAGTCATTTTTCTTATAGATCCAACTTATTTACCACTCCCCAAGTGTTAATACCTCTGCAATTGTGAAATGAGAACTACCAGCTCACCTTCAGATGAGCAGACACTCTAAAATCAGTCCCATCCAAGTCATAGCATGTGGTACTGTTTAGTCCCTAAATCGTGTCTGACTCTTCTGTGACCCATGGATGGTAACAGCCCACAGGAGTCCTCTGTCCATGGGACTAGCCTAGCAAGAATACAGCAGTGGGTTGTCATTTCCTATTCGAGGGGTTCTTCTCGACCCAGGGGTTGAGCCTGTGTCTCCTGTGTCTCCTGCACTGGCAGGCGGATTCTTTACCACTGAGCTACCAGGGAAGCCCAAGTCATAGCATGGCGGCAAGCAGCTCAAAACCATCTCTCACAAGCTATCATATCACCCTGTCTTATAGGTCTTTGAGGTCACTCATAACCAATCAAACCATGACTCACATCTGTGAATGCCAAAGGGACAACTGTATAATAAAAGAGTGTATGCAAACATTTAAATAATTAATGTAACCTCCTCTCCCCTCAAGGACAAGAACATTCCTGTGGAAGAAGAAATTGAACCAGCCCCAGTGAGGAGGATTCTGAGACTCAATGCTCGAGAATGGCCCTACATGCTGGTAGGCTCTGTGGGTGCAGCTGTCAATGGGACGGTCACACCCATGTATGCCTTTTTATTCAGCCAGATTCTTGGGGTAAGCAAGCAGCTGGACCAGCTTTATTCTCCTCCTACCTTTTGTTTGTCTGGATATTGTCACTTTTGATAAGTTGGTTGTAATGTATTTAACTTTTTTTTAAGTTTTTTGTTGTTGTTGTTCTTTTAGTTCTTTTTCCCCTCCTCTCATCTCTAAAGAATTAAAAATGTCTCAAGTCTCCATCAAACAGGAGGTGAGAAGACAAAGCTGAGACTCTCACTTGGGCTGGCAGCACACTCTGACAGTCATTGTGTCTGTTAAAAAAAAAAAAAAGAAAGAAAAAGACTATGGCTGCAAACTTAGTGTCAAAAGAGGGCAGTTTACCCATATGCAAACCAAATAAGAATGCAAAGCAAGTTCTTCGAATGATATAAAAGGATTTGGGGGCCATTTCGATCTTGCTGATCAGCTGAGGTACAAAGTTTGATTTGTAATAGCAAGTCTTCATGCATGTTGTATAATACTCTGCTCTTCTGCTCATTGCACCATTGAAATGGGCAGTTGGGGGAGAAAACAGGAAAAGGAAGAGATAAGTAAAATAAGGCATGTACAAAGAATACACTTATTTCAGTTTTTCATCTCCTAGGAGTTTTTATATTCTCCATCTTATATTATTGCTATAAAAATAATAATATTGATGATAATAATAAGTACAAACATTAATTAGGCACTATCTAAGAACTTTATAGGAGAAGGCAATGGCACCCCACTCCAGTACTCTTGCCTGGAAAATCCCATGGACGGAGGAGCCTGGAAGGCTGCAGTCCATGGGGTTGCTAAGGGTCAGACACGACTGAGTGACTTCCCTTTCACTTTTCACTTTCATGCGTTGGAGAAGGAAATGGCAACCCACTCCAGAATTCTTGCCTGGAGAATCCCAGGGACGGAGGAGCCTGGTGGGCTGCCGTCTATGGGGTTGCACAGAGTTGGACACAGCTGAAGTGACTTAGCAGCAGCAAGAACTTTATATATAATAGTTCACTAAACTTTCCTAATAACCAGCTGTGGTAGGTATTCTTATTGTTCCTATTTGACAAAGGAGCAAACTAAAGAACTTAGAGGAGTAAGTGATGGATCTGGGATTCAAATCCAGGCAATGTGACTGCAGAGCTGAGTTCCAATAAAATCTTATCATTGCGAAGTCAGTTCTCGAAATGTTGACATATTTTCTCAGTTGAAATTCACACACACATACACGAATCCTATGAGATCAACAAGGAGGAAAACCTAGAATCTTGGAGAACTTATGAACTTGTTTAAGGTGACACAGGGTCACAGAAGGTGGTGGGACCAGCCCTATAACCTGCTTTTCTGAAGCCTAACCTAAAGGATGTGTAAGAGTCCCAAGTTTCAGTTTTCCCCTCTATTTTCCTTTGACTTTTATGGTCTCTCTGGCAGAGATCCTGACCAGAAAATTGTCCCAGCAGTCACGAGTTATACAGAAAGACCAATAGAGTTCAAACTATAACACCTGCCCTCCAACAGCACCCACTTGGTTACTGATGGTGAGAATATTCTCTGTGACTCTTCTGGTCACAACCAGAAAATCCTAGCCTAAGCAATTGGGGTTTTCACCTAAGGACCAAAGGATCAGAGCAGCAGGATGAAATCCCAAATCTGTTCATCTTTGATGTTCCCACAGGGTTAAGTTTGCTAAGAGAATAAAGCTTTATTATTTTTCTTCTTTGATAAACATGGTTGTTTTTGTCTCTTAGCATAATTATCACAGATTCATCAGTGGGTTCATGATGGTTTCATCTCATAGGGTATAATCATGAGTCAGATAATAGTCTGGTTTTAACTGTGCTATTGTCATTCTGACATATCTAAAGGGCACGATATTCACATTTGGTATTGAGACCATAGTTTGTGACAAGGACACAGCAAAAAAAAAGTGGGCATTAGGAGCCTGGTTGCTAATCTAGTGAAGCCTCAATGTACACGTAAGGCTTACTTTCTCTGGTTCACTTTCACTGGGTCTGTTTGACTTGGAACAGTAGCTTGGATGTAGCATGCAAGGGATTCCCAGATGGCACTAATGGTAAAGAATCTCCCTGCCAATGTAGGAGATGTAAGAGATGCGGGTTTGATCCCTGGGTTGGGAAGAACCCCTGGAGGAGGGCATGGCAACCCACTCCAGTATTCTTGCCAAGAGAATCCCATGGACAGAGGAGCCTGGCAGGCTCCATAAGGTCACAAAGGGTCAGACACGACTGAAGCGACTTAGCATGCAGCACACACCCATGCTGCGGAAAAGCATGAATGTTGGAATCAGCCAGCCTTGGATTTGCTGCCTTCTCTGCTCTGCACTGTTTGTGTGTGTTTAGGCAAGTGGCTTCTTCTTGATGAGTCTTAGTTTCTTTATCTGTAATATGGGACAAGAAAATCTACCTTACTGGGTTGTTTTAAGAATCCCAATTTTAAGGAAATCCTCATTTAAATTAAAGTAGATTAAGTAATATATTTGTATCTAGTAAATAGCAAGAATCTAATGAAATTTCATTTTCTCCCTAAACTCACCTTTACAAGATGGTATAGATGTGTGCGCAAACTATAGCTGCTCTAAAAACAGAGAAACCTATGGATGGGCAGCCCTTTGGGGTGCATTTCAGTAAGAATGTACAAAGGACTCATGCAGTAGAGTTTAGGGGTAAATATTACAGATAGATGATGCCCAATCTTGAATTTAGTGTTAGCCAAATATTCTTTTTTTTTTTTTTTTAATACTGAGAAGATGGATATTACCCAGAACCAACAGAGTTGTGCCCAGAAAAAAAAAAAAAACCATTGCACTGGAATCTGGAAAACAGGCATTTCCTTCAGAGTGCCTTGAAGAATTATGGATGGACGTTCGTAACATTGTATAGGAGGTGGTGATCAAGACTATCCCCAAGATAAGGAAATGCAAAAAGACAAAATGGTTATCTGAGGAGACCTTACAAATAGCTGAGAAAAGAAGAGAAGTGAAAAGCAAAGGAGAAAAAGAAAGATATACCCATCTGAAGGCAGAGTTCCAAAGAATAGTAAGGAGAGATAAGAAAGTCTTCCTCAGTGATCAATGCAAAGAAATAGAGGAAAACAATAGTTTGGGAAAGACTAGAGATCTCTTCAAGAAAATTAGAGATACCAAGGGACTATTTCATGTAAAGATGGGCAAAATAAAGGACAGAAATGGTATGGACCTAACAGAAGCAGAAGAGATTAAGTAGAGATGGCAAGAATACACAGAAGAGCTATACAAAAAAGAGCTTCATGACCAAGATAACCACAATGGTGTGATTACTCACCAAGAGTCAGACATACTAGAATGCGAAGTCAAGTGGGTCTTAGGAATCATCACTACGAACAAAGCTAGTGGAGGTGATGAAATTCTAGTTGAGCTATTTCAAATTATAAAAGATGATGCTGTGAAAGTGCTGTGCTCAATATGCCAGCAAATTTGGAAAACTCAGTGGCAACCGGACTGGAAAAGGTCAGTTTTCATTCCAATACCAAAGAAAGGCAATGCCAAAGAATGTTCAAACTATCACATAATGGCACTCATCTCACACGCTAGCAAAGTAATGCTCAAAATTCTCCAAGCCAGGCTACAACAGTATGTGGACCGTGAACTTCCAGATGGTCAAGCTGGATTTGGAAAAGGTAGAGAAACCAGACATCAAATTGCCAACATCTGTTGGATCATTGGAAAAGCAAGAGAGTTCCAGAAAAACATCTATTTCTGCTTTGTTGACTATGCCAAAGCCTTTGACTGTGTGGATCACAACAAATTGTGGGAAATTCTTCAAGAAATGGGAATACCAGATCACCTGACCTGCCTCCTGAGAAATCTGTATGCAGGTCAAGAAGCAACAGTTAGAACCAGATATAGAACAACGGACTGGTTCCAAATTGGGAAGGAGTACGTCAAGGCTGTGTGTTGTCACCCTGCTTACTTAACTTAACGTGCAGAGTACATCATGTGAAATGCTGGACTGGAAGAAGCACAAGCTGGAATCAAGATTGCAAGAAGTATCAATAACCTCGGATATGCAGATGACACCACCCTTATGGCAAAAGTGAAGAAGAACTAAAGAGCCTCTTGATGAAAGTGAAAGAGGAGAGTGAAAAGCTGGCTTAAAACTCAACATTCAAAAATCTAAAAGCATGGCATCTGGTCCCATCACTTCATGACAAACAGATGGGGAAACAATGGAAACAGTGAGAAACTATTTTTGGAGGCTCCAAAATCACTGCAGATGGTGACTGCAGCCATGAAATTAAAAAACACTTGTTCCTTGGAAGTAAAGTTATGACCAACCTAGATAGCATATTAAAAAGCAGAGACATTACTTTGCCAACAAAGGTTCATCTAGTCAAAGCTATGGTTTTTCCAGTGGTCATGTATGGATGTGAGAGTTGGACTATAAAGAAGCCTGAGCGCTGAAGAATTGATGCTTTTGAACTATGATGCTGGAGAAGACTCTTAAGGGTCTCTTGGACTGCAAGGAGATCCAGCCAGTCCATCCTAAAGGAGATCAGTCCTAAATATTCATTGGAAGGACTGATGCCGAAGCTAAAATTCCAGTACTTTGGCCACCTGATGCAAACAGCTGACTCATTTGAAAAGACCCTGATGCTGGGAAAGATTGAAGGTGGGAGGAGAAGGGGACGACAGAGGATGAGATGGTTGGATGGCATCACCAACTCAATTGACATGAGTTTGAACGAGCTCCGGGAGTTGGTGATGTACAGGGAAGCCTGGCATGCTGCAGTCCATGCGGTTGCAAAGAGTCAAACACGACTGAGCAACAGAACAGAACAGAACAGAGCAATAACCATCAGCTAAACAAACCTGGACAGAGGACTTGAGCTTGTGGGCTTTAGTTTCCCATCTGTAAAATAAAAGTTAAACTGGTTAATCTGTTGTGCTATAGTCCATGATTATAATAGAGAACCATAGGGAGGAATGAGAATTATGGCATCACAGTTTGGGGTTTGGGGGGATTTGTATAGTGTTTTCTAAAACCAAACTGAAATATAAGTTCTTTTATTTATAAACTGTAAAATAAACTTACAAGAGTTATTCCATGCTGGGATGAATGACTGTGGCATCTTCTGAACCCACTTCATTCATTAAGAATAAATGTATCTTTTATTACTAAGAGCTATAAAGGCCCCAGAAACTCTGTCCTGGAAACAATACATCTCATTAATTTAGAACACCTCCTCCCAAATTGAAATTTGTGATGATTTCAATGGGTTACTTCTGCTTTACAAAAAAGGGCTTGTTAATGGAGAAGTAAACATTGCTTTCAGGAGATTTATTTGGCATACAGCAGTCACTCCAATATTTATTGAATAAATGGTTTCCTTTGAGCAACTGCTTGCTGGCATTGTTCTAGTTATTCAAATTAATGCAGAGCAATCAATAAAGATTTATTGTGCAGTTCTCTAATGAATAGTCTTTCTGAACTCTCACAGCTCCCTCACATAGTCTGAATTAGGAAGGTTTTGTTGTACCTAAAACCTACTGTAAGGCGATGTTATTAAGAGTATGCAGCTGTTCTTCACATTTTCTTATTGCAACAGCTTGGGCTGTTGTCAGTTACTTGAACATGTGCCTCTAAGTTCAGAATATACTTATGAATATAGTTTGCCACTTATTATAGACTGGAAAAAACCCACTCATAATTTCCATAGTTTTTTTTGAGGGGGATGTTTTCAACTTCGGATGATTTAGAGGCAGCAATTTCAGCCTCTGATGTATGAAAGCTTTTCTGTCCTAGGCCAATCCCAGTCAATGCCTTGATAGCTAGTTGCTTTGGTGTGGTGTATGCCAATTGCTTTTTTAATGATGCTATTATTTGTATATATATAAATACTATAAAACTAATACTAGGTGAGAATAATATTCTTAGATTCTCAAGTAACTTCCCCACTTCTTTCCTTTCTTCTTTTCTTTTTCCCTTACCTTATTATGTAAAGAATTTGAAGCATTCATCATATTTTTCATCTGTATCAAAGAAAAGTCAATAAAATTGCCTACAGCAGGCAAAGAAGCAAGGTAAAAATTCTTTAAATCACAACTATTGGTTTCCATTCACCAGCCTTCCTTCTCCACAGATAAAGTACACATATTCATAGTTAACTTTGGTTTAATACTAGTATGTTTATAGTGAAGTTGTTTTTAACCCAATGCCTAAGAGAAATTTCTTTTAAACATATTTGAATTTATTTCTTTTGCTGTTGTTTGTAATAATAAAGTGACCTCCTTGCTTACTGTCTTGCAAAGACTTTTTCGATTCCTGATAAAGAAGAACAAAGATCACAGATCCATGGTGTGTGCCTGCTCTTTGTAGCAATAGGCTGTCTCTCTCTTTGCACTCAGTTTTTGCAGGTAAGGAATTTTGTTTTTCAGTAAGCAATTTAGCTATTTTCTGCCATTTCAAGTTAAAATATCACTAAAGATTCCTTTATGTTTTAGGGATACGCTTTTGCCAAATCCGGGGAACTTCTGACAAAAAGGCTACGTAAATTGGGTTTCAGAGCAATGTTAGGGCAAGACATCGGCTGGTTCGATGACCTCAGAAATAGCCCCGGAGCCCTGACAACAAGGCTTGCTACAGATGCTTCCCAAGTTCAAGGGGTAAGCCATGGGGGAGACCAGGGATGTAGCAACCGGAGTAGACTTTCTTTCCTTTGCGTATTCTGATAATTACATACGTTGTTGTTGCTGTTCAGTCACTCAGTCATGTCTGAACTCTGCGACCCCATGGACAGCAGCACACCAGGCTTCCCTTTCCTTCACCATCTCCCAGAGCTTGCTCAAACTCATGTCTATTGAGTTGGTAATGCCATTCAACCAACTCGTCCTCTGTGGTCCCCTTCTCCTCCCACCTTCAATCTTTCCCAGCATCAGGGTCTTTTCTAATGAGTCAGCTGTTTGCATCAGATGGCCGAAGCACTGGAGTTTCAGCTTCAGCATCAGTCCTTCCAGTGAATATTCAGGACTGATTCCCCTTAGGATTGACTGGTTTGATCTCCTTGCAGTCCAAGGGACTCTGAAGAGTCTTCTCCAACACCACAGCTCAAAAGCATCAATTCTTCAGTGCTCAGCCTTCTATATGGTCCAACTCTCATATCCATATATGACTACTGGAAAAACCATAGCTCTGACTATATGAACCTTTGCTGGTAAAGTAATGTCTCTGTTTTTTTAATACACTGTCAAGATTTGTCATAGCTTTTCTTCCAAGGAGCAAGCATCTTTTAATTTCATGGCTGTAGTCACCATCTACAGTGATTTTGGAGCCCAAGAAAATAAAGTCTGTCACTGTTTCCAACATTTCCCTATCTATTTGCCAAGAAGTGATGGGACTGGATGCCATGATTTTAGTTTTTTGAATGTTGAGTTTTAAGCCAGCTTTTCCCCTCCTCTTTCACTTTCATCAAGAGGTTCTTTTAGAATTACGTACGTATTTCCTATGAAATGGGAACTCGTGGGACTAGGGTACCCCAGAGCCACATTTTCTCTCGTTTCCAAAGCTGACAAACAGCAGTGAGAACAAACCATCTCCTCGGCAGTGCCGAGAATCAGTGTTACAGCATGAATCAAAATCTGTCAGGGTTTCGAATTTCCTGCAAGTTTAGTAATTGAGAACTTTTCCAGGTCTCCTTTCTCAGATTATTTTTAGGCCCAGAGGCTCCGATTCCATGGGACTTAATAGCGCCCCCAAGAGGGCGTATGGATAAAAGCCTCTTCCACACGTACTCGGGGTTATAAATTAGTTTTAGGAAAAGAGAAGTTGTTCTGAGCAGCCCAGGAAATCAAGGGAAAGATGGAAATGATCGCTATCTATAATCTTGACACATTCCAAAGCCTGTGTATCTGAATAATGGAGACTAAGCTGTGGTTTCTTAACCCCAGAACCTGTTGCCTTGTTCAGGAGACTTACCCACATGTAAAGGTGAGTCTATACCTTTATAAAATCAAGCATTTGGATTAAAGTGATGAGAGCTTGCCTCCCAACACCTCTACTCGCTTTCCATTATAAAAAGGCAAAGAGGGAAAAAGTCATGGTTTGTCTGTGAGGCTCTTCCTGGAAGAAAAAACTTGCTGGATTGCCGATGCCTTACTGTATGTATATCTCAACTCCTACCAGTTCAACCAACAATATGGACAATGACATGGAGATTTTCAAAGGAGCATAGAATCCTTTTACTGAGAGGAAAGTCCCTGTAAATTTTTTCATGTTGATCATTCTAGGCTTTTTCTCTGGGGCTTCCCTAGTGGCTCAGATGATAAAGAATCTGCCTGGAATGCAGGAGACCCAGGTTTGGTTCCTGGGTCAGAAAGATTCCCTGGAGAAGGGAATGGCTATCCACTGCAGTATCCTTGCTTGGAAAATTCCACGGACAGAGGAGACTGACAGGCTACAGGCCATGGGATTGCAAACAGTTGGACATGACTGAGTGACTAACACGTGTTTACATAGGTTTTTTCTGTGGAAATGTGTTTCTCACAGTCTTTGGGTTACACTCTGCATATTATTTTGTAATCTTTCTTTTTTTCTGTCAAGCAACCTGATGTGAGCATATTTTTGCCCTTATATATTCTTCTATGATAAATTTTTAATAACTACATAATTCATTATTTTTATATCACAATTTCTTAAAGAATTTCCCATTTAGGTCTCCTCCTTGTAAGTAATGTATATCATTTTACATCAGGCTTGGCATATTCTTGATTATTTTTTTAGTTCTTAAAATATAATCATTGGATCAAAATGTATAATCATTTTGAAAGGTTTTAATATGCATTATCTTGCTGCTTAAAGAGTTTATACCAATTTTACTCTTATCATCTGACTTTTCTAGTATCTAGTTCACCTTATTCTTGACCTTAGACTAAATAAATAAGCCATAAGCTCATTTCTACTATTTTTACAACCTTCCATCTTCAAGGAGTTTTATAGGTTATTCATTATCACTAGAATTAATCTCTCACTGACTACTCTAGCTCTGATACCCATGAAATGAGATTAGTCAATAGATGAGCTCCCAAGAAGCTGTGAATAAGATGTAATACTTTTATTAATCCAGTGTTCAAATGCTCTACGGGGGTCTCATTATGTAGAAGATTCTCCCTTTTTTAAACATAGAACTACTAGTCTATGATCAGTGATTTCATTCCTAAGTATATATACCCGAAAGAATTGAAAGCAGGGACACAAACAAATCCTTGTACACCCATGCTCATGTCACCATTATTCATTATGGTCAAAGCTGAAAGCTACTCAAGTGTTTATCAACAGCAATGAATAAACAAAATATGGTATATACTCACTAAGGAATATTGTTCAGCTTTAAAATAAATAAAGTTCTGATACCTGCTCTAACATGGATGAACCTTGAAAATATTATGCTTTGTAAAATCAGCTAGACATAGAGGGATAAATGTTGTATGGTTTCACTTGTATGTGGTGCCTAGAACTGACAAAGTCACAGAGACAGAAAATAGAATAGAGATTAACAGGAGCTGGAGAGAGGGAGGAAGGGGTGTTAATATTGATTGGGTATAGAGTTTTTGTTAGGGATGATGAAAAAACTTTGGGAATAGATATGGTGATGGTTACATGACATTGTGAAGGTATTTAATACCACTGGTTTATACTTTTAGGAATGGCTAAAATGATAAACATTATGTTTTATATATATTATATATTACAATTTTATCATAATAATTTAAACAATCTATCTTTTTGTTAGAAAACAACCTTCTCATAATGTTTAATCAGACACTGCATATCTGAGATTGTTTGATTGCTTTTGGTTTGCAGGCTACTGGCTCTCAGATCGGGATGATGGTCAATGCCTTCACTAACATCGCTGTGGCTATGATCATTGCCTTCTTGTTTAGCTGGAAGCTAAGCCTGGTTATAGTGTGCTTCTTCCCTTTCTTGGCTTTATCGGGAGCCATACAGACCAGAATGTTGATGGGATTTGCCACTCATGACAAGGAGTCTCTGGAAGTAGCGGGACAGGTAATCTCCCACATTCACTGTTCAGGCTGCTTATGGCTGAGTGGCTGTCAAACTGTTAAGAAGGAGTAGCGCAAATAGGCCTAAGGAAGCTGTTAGCCTGCAATCACTCATGATTAGAAACTTCCCATTAGCCTTTTTCATATATGCCTCTGATGCTATGAGATTGAGCAGATGTGGAGAAATAGTGGGGCAAACACAGAGGTTACATGTTCAGTTTACTCCCAGACAGTTAGCTTTTCCCACATCCCAATTTGGCATAGTATCCTCCTTTGCAGGAGTGGATAGTTACCTTTATTGTCTGTTCTTCTTCTTTTTTTTTTTTTTTTTTAAGCTTAATGGTTTCTCCTGGTCACACTACCAACATAGAAAGGAATTACCATCTTTTTGGCACACACTTTTAACTTTCACACTTCAGTGTCTGCTAGACTTGTGGCAAGTATCTTTCCCAAAGAGAACCATGAAATACATACAGCTTAGATCCTGAATACACTTAGGCTGCAGCTATGCACTTTTAAGACTGTTCTAATTAAATCTGGTTATCAGAGATAAGTGAAGAGATGATGGCATAGACATTTATCAGGGACAAGAAATCATCCACACACACATATATACACCCTCCCCTTTTAATAAATTTACTATCAACTAAGGTTTGTCTCTTTGAAGAGGAAAAGTTAACATAGCCCAAGTAGGCAGAAGCCAGAAGAATTTTGTATGCCAATGGTAGAAAATAGCCCACTTGCCTACCTTTTTTAGGATAGGACCCTAATTCAGAAATAGTAATTATTTACCCTAGAGTAGGGATTGAAACAAATACAAATTCATAGTATAGACTAAAAACTAAGCTTTATACTTAATTTTTCTTACGTAATATGTTGTCAGAATAATTTTTAAGAAATAGAATCTAATATTTTAAATTTATATTATGGAAACAATCTTCTGTTTCAGACACATCTAAAGAAACCATTTTGGACGTTTCAAATGAATTCATAAAGAGAGCCTTCTGTACCATTTTTCTCCCTCTCCTCTCTTCCTCAACAATTAGAGGCAATGAAGCCATGTTCAGTTCAGTTCAGTTCAGTCACTCTGTCGTGTCCGACTCTTTGCCACCCCATGAACCACAGGACGCCAAGCCTCCCTGTCCATCACCAACTCCCGGAGTCCACCCAAACCCATGTCCATTGAGTCGGTGATGCCATCCAACTATCTCATCGTCTGTCGTCCCCTTCTCCTCCTGCCCTCAATCTTTCCCAATGTCAGGGTCTTTTCAGATGAGTCAGCACTTCGCATCAGGTGGCCAAAGTATTGGAGTTTCAGCTTCAACATCAGTCCTTCCAATGAACACCCAAGACTGATCTGCTTTAGGATGGACTGGTTGGATCTCCTTGCAGTCCAAGGGACTCTCAAGAGTCTTCTCCAAAAGCGCAGTTCAAAAGCATCAATTCTTCGACGCTCAGCTTTCTTTATAATCCAACTCTCACATCCGTACATGACTACTGGAAAAGCCATAGCCTTAACTAGACAGACCCTTGTTAATAGTGAGTAGAACTTGAACTGATAGGATGTCTCAGGGTCTAGTCAAGTTGATTTCCAGCAACTTCTTTTTGTTCCCAGAAGATGTGATGTGTATCGCCTTCTGCCATTTTCACTGGATCTAATCCATGTAACCAGTGAAGATGTCCTGAAAGTAGTTACCTCTGCTCTTTTATTTCTAAAGCTCTTTTTCCTTCTTCAGATTACAAATGAAGCCCTCAGTAATATCCGTACTGTGGCTGGGATTGGAAAGGAGAGGCAGTTTATAGAAGCATTTGAGGCAGAACTGGAGAAGCCATACAAGACAGCCCTCCGAAAAGCGAATATTTACGGACTCTGCTTTGGTTTTTCCCAGTGCATCGTGTTTGTTGCTAATTCTGCTTCCTACAGATATGGAGGTTACTTAATTCCCAATGAAGGGCTCCATTTCAGCTATGTGTTCAGGTGAGGAATATCTGGCTAAAATCATAAAAGATCAACATTCAAGGGAGGAATAGTCTGATCTGATTTGTTAGTGGCTGCCATTTAAACCATCCCAAACTTGGTGTCTTAAACAGCTGAGATTTATTATTTCTTAAAGATTCTGTGGGTTTTCAGGGTGGTAGATAGTTCTGGACTGATTCAGTTAGGCTTCTGAGTGGCCTTGTGTCCATGTGGGCTGCTAGCAGCCTATTTTCTTCGCTTTGTGCTCTTGGAAGACAGAGGATTGCCAGCCCCAATGTGCACGTGCTTGCCACGTCTCTGCATGCATCACATTTTCTAATATCTCTTTAGCCAAAGAGCGTTCTATATGACAAAGCCCAGATTCAAAGGAAAGAGGAATGTAACCCATCTTTTGATGAGAGGGTCTGATAAATGTTTCTCCTTCCTGCCCACACTGCTGTCACACAGCACTGACACTGGGTGGATGTCCCACAGTTCAGTTCATACTGACACTGTTTACCTGGAGGGAGCACTGGATCCTCTCACAGGTTAAGGACTCGGTCCTACAGGACCGCCTCTCCCTCAATCCTCCCTACGAAGGCGAGTCTAGGTCATCACCTGTGCTTCTCACCAACCAGCTAGAGACCCAAGGTTCCCATGACATCCTCTTCAGCTTTGATTTATGTGCTAGAGTGTTTCATAGAACTCAGAGGAACATTTTACTTCCTAGATTACCAGTTCACTGGGCCTCCCAGGTGGCGTAGTTATAAAGAATCTGCCTGCCAATGCAGGAAGATGCAAGAGATGTGGGTTCAATACCCAGGTGGGAAGATCCCCTGGAGTAGGAATTGGCACGCAACTCCAGTACTTTTGCCTGGAAAATTCCATGGACAGAGGAGCCTGGCAGGCTACAGTTCACAGGGCCACAAAGAGTCCGACATGACTGAGCACACACAGCAGAGCTCAGAAACAGCCAGCTGGAAGAGACCCAGTGGGTGTGCTGTGTGGGAAGGGCTTGGCGCTTTCATACTCTCTCCAGGAATACCACTCTCCCCAAATCTCCACATCTTCTCCAAACCAGAGGCTCTATGAACTCTGTCTTTGGGGTTTTTATGGAGGCTTCATCTTGTTAGACCTGATTAATTAAATCATTGACCATCAAGCAAAGTCAATATCCAGCCTCTTCCCTTCCCTGAGGTCTGAGAAGGGACTGAAGTTCCATCTTAATCACACGGTTGACTCTCCTGGCAACTGGGCCCCATCCTTAAGTTGAGTGTGTGTGCTGTGCAACACGTGTGTGTGACGTGCCCCCATCCTTAGGTCACTCAGTCGTGTCTGACTCTTTGGGACCCCATGGGCTGTATCCTGTCACATGCCTCTGTCCATGGAATTTTCCTGGAAGAATACTGGAATGTATTGCCATTTCCTACTCCAGGGGATTTTCCCGACCCTGGGATCAAACCTGAATCTCTTGCCCACATCTTTTGCATCTCCTGCATTGGCAGGTGGATTCTTTTCCCCTGTGCCACCTGGGAAGCCCATCCTTAGGTTATCCAGAGTTTTTAGAAAAGCCGGTTTCTTAACATAACAAAAGACACATTGATCCTCTCAAAATTTGGAGAATTCCACAGGTTCAGGAGCTCCAAGCCAGAAAATGACAGAAAACCAAATATATATTTCTTACTAGAAGTCCCAATATCAGAGGAGTAAAAAGTCGTATTGCAAAGGGATGTGTATAGAGTAATAAGATTAATTAAGCATTTTCACAGTCTACCATACTGGTTAATGCTGAGAAAACCTAGAAGCCTAAAATAAGATGGTTCATAGATCTACTTTATTTGAACTCTACTTCTCGCTAAGAAGGGAAGTCTCCAGCTGACTCTTCCTAGGTGGAGATAGCAAAGACCCAGTCAGGGGAATCATGTTCCTTTCTTATAGCTGGAGTCTGCTCTTCTAAGATTAGCTTTGAGTCCAGTTTCTCACATTTCCAGAGCCTGAGGGTGTCAGGGTACAAAGGAACTGGGTGTACATGTATATGAGTGTGGTGTGATGGGGTGGGGGACCTTGGAAGGATGAGGGGGGAGATGGTCTGAGAAAACCCTGGAGGACATTAGGAAAATCAGCCCTATTAAAAGTCTGTTCTCAAGTCATGAACCAGTTCTGTCTTCCTGCCTTCTATCTTCTCCTAGAAATAAAAGAAAATTTTTCTCCTGCCCCACTACACCCTCCACCCACCAGAAAGTTCTCTTTTCTAAATTTTTGCATATTTAGAGCTGCTGCTGCTGCTGCTAAGTCGCTTCAGTCGTGTCTGACTCTGTGCGACCCCATAGACGGCAGCCTACCAGGCTCCCCCATCCCTGGGATTCTCCAGGCAAGAACACTGGAGTGGGTTGCCATTTCCTTCTCCAATGCATGAAAGTGAAAAGTGAAAGTGAAGTCGCTCAGTCGTGTCCAACCCTCAGCGACCCCATAGACTGCAGCCTTCCAGGCTCCTCCGTCCATGGGATTTTCCAGGCACGAGTACTGGAGTGGGGTGCCATTGCCTTTTCTGACATTTAGAGCTACTAACCCCAAATTGGAAATCACAAACTGTTGACTTATTTAGTTTAGATAAGATTTTTGAAGAATTATTTGCCAACATGTAAAAATCAGAGACTATAGAAAACTCCCAATTTCTGGCTTCTCTTTAAAAACTGAAAGATGACCTCCTATCACTTCCTGTTTTATTCCAGGTGCTTGTCATTGCTTTAAGCTTTGGACTGGGATCCTGGAGATGTTTGGGTTTGCAGGTCTGCCCTAAAACTGTTTCTGCTTATAAACTGAGCAGTAAAACATACAAAGAGTCGGATGCAACTGAGCGACTAAGCAGCTGAGCACAAGCACACACAATGTGCATAAGCTGGGACGAGTAGAAGGATTCAGGCAATCACGTCTTCCTCATGCTTCTCTGAAGCATGAATTACATGCCTGCTTGGTACAGAATTGATGCTTATATCACCAATCATTGTCTTTCACACACTGATGTATAGATTCATAGAATGTTAACATTGGATTGGACTGACCAAAAGGTTCATTTGGGTTTTTCCATAACAACTTTGAAAATGTTCCAATGAACTTTTTCACCACCCCCAGTAAAAAAGTCCAAGGCAATCTGTGATCTTTCAACTACTCTCTTTTTTCCCCCAAGAAGTCTTTTTCTCAAACAACTTTTTTTTAAAGGCCGCTCTACTTGAAGCTGGGTTTGGAGATTTGAAGCCCCTTGTGCAATCCTCCCCTCACGCTTTCTTGTTAGAACACAACTTAAACACCATTCATCTCCCCATCTTCCCATTCCCAGATAAGTCTAAAGAGACCTGTTCAAGGCTGTTCTGTCCTTTCCAAGGCTGAGGCTGCTGCTGCTAAGTTGCTTCAGTCATGTCTGACTCTGTGCAACCCCATAGATGGCAGCCCACGAGGCTCCCCTGTCCTTGGGATTCTCCAGGCAAGAACACTGGAGTGGGTTGCCATTTCCCTCTCCAATGCATGAAAGTGAAAAGTGAAAGTGAAGTGGCTCAGTCCTGTCCGACTCTTATCGACCCCATGGACTACAGCCCACCAGGCCCTCTGTCCATGGGATTTTCCAGGCAGGAGTACTGGAGTGGGGTGCCATTGCCAAGGCTAGACCCCCCAAACTCTGGCCTCTTAGGCCACCACACCAACCACACTGCCCCCTTTCTAGCTGGGTGTCTGTCTGATTGCAGGGTGATCTCTTCAGTTGTACTGAGTGCGACAGCTCTTGGGAGAGCCTCCTCTTACACACCAAGTTATGCCAAAGCCAAAATCTCAGCTGCACGCTTTTTCCAACTGCTGGACCGACGACCCGCAATCAATGTGTACAGCAGTGCAGGTGAAAGATGGGTAGGTATTGGAGGTGGGGGTAAGGAGCACAGGGTGTGTCTGCTGGACAGCCGTTGGGGCTGGTTATTTAAGACCACTTAGTTTTGAAATTCTGCAGTATATGGGTGCATTCATAGGCACTCAGAATGAGCAGATAGTAGATTTACCAATGTAAAAGAATGATGTACATTAGCATTAAAATTATTCATAGAGCTGGCATTTGAATAAGGCAATTCTATTCAGTGAATACTTGTTTTATAATACACAGTTACTATAAAACACACTTAGTTCCAGAATGAATGAAGCTATAAGTCTTTGAGACTTGCTCAATCACCGTGATTTTACTGATGTTCTGCTATGGAATGTAGAAAAACCAGTTTCTCCTGTCCAGTAATACTGACTTATTTCATGTTTATCTTAGTTCCACATGCCTTCATGTGGACTCTCAGAAAATCAATTTGATCTCAATGAAATATCACTTTTTCTAATTGATAGTCCCTACAGGTGTCTTTTTAAATCTTCCTTGCTTGATTTTTAATATCCCAGTATGTTCAAGAGAGGAAAACAACCTAAACTCCAGTAAAGTTAACTAAATTCAGAAATCTTGAAATTGGTCAAATGCCCCATTTCTCCTCCAGCTCAGTAAAAGGCAAGTCTCTGTGTGGTTTATTAAATGTCTATCCATTTCTAGAGTTCACATGTCAGATAGTACAACTGAAGGTTTTCACCTTTGCAATTCAGGGTTCAAGTAACTTTCTGTGGAGGTCATTTCAAGTGTAAAGTTATTATTTTAAATCTTTGGGGGAACAGAACTGTAGGAGTTTGCATAGTTACTGGCTTCTGTGATATAATCATTTATTCTCTTCCATGCAGAATGACTGAAAAGAAGTCCCCTTAGGTTATAACAGGAATCAAATATCTTTAAACTCAATGCCCCACCCTCCGTTTATTCTACATCTGTTAAAATAGGGAATAGAATGCTGTTTCATTAAGTTGCTGTCTTTATACTTTACATTTTGGCAGCTTGGTGTTGAAGGTATCTTAAGCAAGGATTTAAAACTCAGGTGCATTCTCAACAGTCTAGATTCTAGTAGGAGAATATATAATTCTAATCTCTCCATCCACAGGACAACTTCCGGGGACAGATTGACTTTGTTGACTGTAAATTTACATATCCTTCCCGCCCTGATGTACAAGTTCTGAATGGTCTTTCAGTGTCTGTTGGTCCAGGGAAAACCCTGGCATTTGTTGGGAGCAGTGGATGTGGTAAAAGCACCAGCATTCAGCTGTTGGAACGTTTCTATGATCCTGACCAAGGGAAGGTGGTAAGCAATGCAAATGCCTTTGAGAATTCAGCTTTCTGCAGAGGATCTCCAACTTCTTAAAGGGGGTCTTCAAGGTTGTGCCTTACCATTCTCATTCTGCAGCGCTTGCCTTGGGCTCTATTCTCTAGGTCCAGTCATTTGCTGCTTGACCGGATTCTACCTCACAATTTCTAATGTTAGATTCATTCTTCCCAGTTCCAGATGGTCTCCTGACCAGATAGGCAAAGAAAACTGCAAAGCTGGAGATGAGTGTACTTAATAGAAGCATTCACTTACCTGTAAATGGGGCAGAAAGTGCAGACTAATCAGGAGACTAATGAGTGGGAACAGAAAAAGTGGGGGCGATGAGAAACACAATGATAAATGAGTAAGAAAGGGAATTTTTCTTTTTTTTCTTTTTTTATTATTTTTTTTTGCATTGATTGATTTTATTTTTAAACTTTACATAATTGTATTAGTTTTGCCAAATATCAAAATGAATCCGCCACAGGTATACATGTGTTCCCCATCCTGAACCCTCCTCCCTCCTCCCTCCCCAGAAAGGGAATTTAATATGAAAAATCGGAGACAATCCTGGTTCAAGAAGCTAAAGTCTAAATAATAATGTAAGTCATGTGCCTTACATCTTTGGTAAAGATATTTGAAAAATTGGTGGCTTGCTTTGTTGCTTATTTTCCACAGAATTTATTTCTCTTTTCTTTTTCCTTTCTATCTTTCCAAATAATATATGCAGAGGAGTACAAAGTAAAATAAGAAATATTTGTTAAAGCAAAACAAAACAAAATCAACCTTTTATTCCACCATTTCTACCCCACCCCCCTTTTTCTGTTCAAAGGCAACTATTTTTAATCGCTTGATGTTTTTAGATCTCCCAACAATTACCTCAGTGTCCCTAAGTAATATGCTCATGTTACTATTTCATTACTTAACAAATTTAGACCCTCTGTTGATTTATTCTCAAGAGATGGAAATTTAGATTCCCCTCCTCCTCTCCCCTCCTTTGACCCACCTCCTCCCAATATGGTTATATTACTTTTAAAAGCTTCTCTTTTTGGAAATTTAATCAATACAGCTCTGTTTCTTTTCCATCACCTGCAGATAACATCTCTTGAATCCTCATTTTCTAAGATGAGATTAGCAATTCTATCTCTATTTTCACTTTTTCCTCCCCCTCCCTTTTTTTTTTTTTGCCTCTCAATCCCTAATAGCTACACTTTTACTTTATCAAGAATATAAAATGCTTGCATTTTGTTTATACTATTTACTGTCTTCCATGCTTTTCCTCTAGGCTGATTCTAAAAGTTGAAAATCTATTAACTTTTATTATGGCTATGGAAATATTGTTCATCTCATAGTTAAGGAGTGAGGTACATTAGCATCACAGTTTCCTTTCTTGCTTTTCTGAAAGACTTTCTTTTGTTCTTGTATTCTCTGCCTTTATAAAATCTTTAGGTTCTTCCCATGTTCTATATCGATACTTATTCTGAGGAGCCTGCTTCTTTCCTTTATTTCTGCCACAGCCTGGACTAATTGCATCCTATGTCTGTTAAGCAATTGTCAGTCTATGAGTTTCCTGCAGTAGCTTTTGGATTCGGTCCATTATTTCCTAATTCATGTATTTTCCTCTTTCTTTAGTTTCCCCTCTCTTATTTTGTTGGAGTGCATCTGTAAGCATTTTTCTAAGAAATGATTCAGAGGTGTGGGTCTGATTGAATCCACATATTTTGAAAAAGGACTTTCTGATATCCCTGAATAACGTAATTGTCATTGCAATTGAGGATAGATAACATGATGAGGAGAAATGCTGAGGGAAATTTGAAAGAGGTAACTAAAGTTTCCTTTGCATAAAGCAAAACAGGGAAACAAGCAAACCGATAGTGGTAAAATCCAGGAAATTATGAAAATAAGGAGTAAGAGTTGATTATCTGAAGATTATAATCACTTATTAATTTTAGGTATAGAGATTTTATTTGTTTGAAATTATTTGGTGATTGATGGCTCTAGAAGTACATGGCACTGGGGGGTCTGATCTCTGCAAAGGAGAGGATCCAGTTTAACCAAACATCAGATCTTTCATGACTATCACCTGTGTAGACTGTGAACTAACTACATGACATACAGGAATTCGAATTCTTCATGTTCAACTTCTTTAACATTAACATGCATATTAAGCATATTTCTCTGAATGTACTCAGTGAATGTTCTGGTCACAGGCAAAAAGCAATGCCTATGGAAAAAATCAATATGTTTCCTTGCATTTCATAAACACAATGTATTTTATTATATCATTGTAAAATGTTATTACAGACATTTTTCATTTAGAAAAATACCACCTTTAATGCAATTTTTAAAAATCCTCTTTGCTCTTAAGGAAGCTAACAAATGCAGGCATTCAATGTTTTTAGTGTTTAATTGGGTGCCTGTGATATGCCCAGATTAGTTCCTGTGGGAAATTCTAAGGAGCATGAAGCATGTCTTCTGTCTTCTGGGAGCTTACAATACTCGCACATAGACAACAATTAGCAAACAGTTCCAGTACTTAATTAAGTATTAGTGCTTTGCAGTGTATAAGTCAGAGAAGGCAATGGCAACCCACTCCAGTACTCTTGCCTGGAAAATCCCATGGACGGAGGAGCCTGGTGGGCTGCAGTCTGTGGGGTCGAGAAGAGTCGGACACGACTGAACAACTTCACTTTCACTTTTCACTTTCATGCATTGGAGGAGGAAATGGCAACCCACTCCAGTGTTCTTGCCTGGAGAATCCTAGGGACGGGGGAGCCTGGTGGGCTGCCGTCTATGGGGTCGCACAGAGTCGGACACGACTGAAGCAACTTAGCAGCAGCAGCAGCAGTGTATAAGTACTATGGAAAATGCATAAAGGAAGAGGAGCAAGGGCTAATTGTTGAGGAATGCCATATACTTTTTCTAGTAGTGTTTGTGTTTTATGCTGTCAAAAAATTATCTGAAATATAGTCTATCCATACCACTTAACATAGTCTTTTTCTGAAATCATGGGGCCAAATACTTTATAGTAGTATGTTAGACATACTGTCCTTTTACTGTTCTAGGTCTTTTAAGTGAAAGAGCTCAAATGGTAGATATTGAATTCCTGTACTCAAGTGCCTAAATAAATCGTGTTGTTGTTGTTCACTAAGTTCTGTCCTACTCTTTGCAACCACATGAACTGCAGCTCACCAGGCCCCCCTGCCCCTCATTATCTCCTGGAGTTTGCCCAAGTTCATGTCCATTGAGTCCATGATGCTATGCAATCATAAAAATAGATCATGAGTTCCTAGAAAATAGAATTTTTTTTTTCTATAGCATACCAAAGACTGCCTAGCATGGTGCCTTTGTGGCAGATTATTCTGTATATGTCTGTTGGTTGACCAAGTGAATAAATATACATCTTTCTTATTGGGATTCATTATCTTCAATCATTCAGAGGTTAGTATCATTGAAATCAACGGGTTTGATTCTTATGTTGTCCAGTAGCTTTACATAGGAAACCCCATTTCATAACCCATGGAGTCTCAAAGTTGAGCAATTATGTGTACTTGGAGAGGATGATAAGGGAAGTTTTTGTTTTTTAAACTAGATAATGTCTTGAGTGCCTTTCTTGTTTGATACCACCTGTAGAGCTAGAGTTTGGGAAACAAACAAACAAAACCATGTCTGATCACAGCTTTGACACCGCTTCTGGCAGACACCATCTCCAGAGGTCAAAGGCAGCATAATTTATTTCCAAGACTCCTGAGCTTGTTGTCTCTTAAGCAAAGCACGCATCTTGCATAACACTAACTCTAGGATATGAACTTTCCTCACTGCTGAAATTCTAAAATTCAGTGCCCTGGTTGTCACTTCTGTTGGCAGATGATAGATGGGCATGACAGCCAAAATGTAAACATCCAGTTCCTCCGCTCAAACATTGGAATCGTTTCCCAGGAACCAGTGTTGTTTGCCTGTAGCATAATGGACAACATCAAGTATGGAGACAACACCAAAGAAATCCCTATGGAAAAGGTTATAGAAGCTGCGAAGCAGGCTCAGCTGCATGACTTTGTCATGTCCCTCCCAGAGGTAGGTACACAGTCAGAGTCATTCCTGATGGGAGACAGGGAGGGAGACAGGTAGAACGACCAGAAAGTCATTATGACTGTGGCTCAAGGAGAAGGTCAAAGGCAATGCAACTTATTCCCCAGTGCCCTGGGATTGTCTCAGCCTTTTAAGCAAAATAAATGTCCTCCATCAACATAATCTTTAGGGCTTTATGCAATTTTTTTTTGATGTGGACCATTTTTAAAGTCTTTATTGAATTTGTTACAATATTGCTTCTGTTGTTTGTGTTCTGGTTTTTTGACCTTGACCGAACCCACAATCCCTTTATTGGAAAGTGAAGTCTTAACCACTGAATTGCCAGGAAAGTCCCTGATCATTAGTTTTGAACAGTATTATATTATCCAATGCAAGGTATGTTATAGAACTCGTTGTACAAAAAGTAATACCACATTGAGCATCAGCTTGCATGTGTGTGCTTAGTCACTTGTTTGTGTCCAGCTCTTTGCGACTCCATGGACTGTAGACTTCCAGGCTCTGTTCATGGAATTCTTCGGGCAAGAATACTGGAGTGGGTGGCTGTTCCCTTCTCCAAGGGATCTTTCTGACCCAGGGATTGAACCCAGATCTCCTGCATTGCAGGCAGATTCTTTATAGTCTGAACCACTAGGAAAGCCCTGTGTATCAGCTTAGCATAATTGAAAAAAAAAAAAATCCTGAGATTTGGAGCAGACGTTGATTTGAATCCAAGTGAGGTCACTTTCTAGTGTAAAGTTACTTCTGTAACTGTAGGATAACTACTTTTCTTTTCTGAGACTCAGTCATCTACATAAAGGTAAAAGGTAACTTAGAATGAAAGAGTATACAAAATAGCCACACAAAGAAAGCTGCTTCTGCTGTTACTGTCATTGTCATTCCATTTCTTGGCAGCAACTATTATACATGTAGAGTAAGTTGCACTTGGTTTGGAGTAAGTCTTACTTTCCAGCGCCAAGTCTGAATGCAGTGTAACATTGACCCTAAATTTTTCCATCCACCAATGGTCTTTCTTGGTGTTTGATCACACAAAAAAATGAAAACATGGAAACTGAAAAATTTTCAAAAAAGAAACTGAAAAATAGGTAATAGGGAGAAAATGATTTCTGTGAACATTAAATAATAATCTGGCTAGAGTAGTTAGCACCATACCTGATACACAGGAAATATTCTGTGAATGTAACTTTTTTTACACAAGCATTCAGCGAGGGATGCTGTTCCATAATTTCATAAAAGTGACAAATATGTGAATAGGTTATTAATATCTGCATTTTCAGGTGAGTTTGCAGCTCACAGAAATTTAAATAATTTGTTTATGATCACAGAGCTAGTATACAGCAAGAGTAAAATTCAAAGCAAGGCTTGCATTCCAGAACAATGCCACCTCAACAAGGGAATGGATGAGAAGATCTCCCAAAGGTCCTGACATTCTAGGACGATTCTGTCTTGGAAAGATCTTCCAGACAGGAGATTGGAAATCAGGGAATCTTACATCAGGGAGGATCTCATACTAAGGAGAAAGAGATTAAAAAATAAATACACAGAAAAGCATACAAAGTCCCCTTGTTTTCCAGCATGAAAGGTTACAAATGCCATATTTTTTTTTAGATCCTAGATGGATTTGAAGTCCTTTATAGAAATGATTCACAATTTCATAAAACAACAAATTGTTTCAATCCTGAGGAGTCATTGATGGGGGCTCCGTAAAGCACAGGAGCATGCTTCTGGTTCTCAAATTTACCATATGTTTTCCAGAAATATGAAACTAATGTTGGGTCCCAGGGGTCTCAACTCTCTCGAGGAGAGAAACAACGCATTGCTATTGCTCGGGCCATCGTACGGGATCCGAAAATCTTGCTACTAGATGAAGCCACTTCTGCCTTAGACACAGAAAGTGAAAAGGTAGGTATTGATTTTCTAAGCCTTAGACCATTGTGAATGAGTCTCTTGCTGTAATATTTGTCCTTATAAAATGGTAGTATTGTTAATTTTCTGATTCATTAACCGTAGAAATGGCTACTCCTTTGCGGAACCAAAAGACAATAGTTTAGAGAAAGGATTTAAAATAGGATTGCTTCAAATAAAAAAAAAATTTAACTTTAAAATAAGAATTGTTTTTAAATTGTTTAGGTTAGGTGACTTTTTTTTCAAGGGCAAATGATTAGCTATCTTAAGTAAAATAAAATAATCCTGGCCATCTGTTAGGCATTTCATATTTTACAGTTCTAAAGTTCTGTGGCAGAGCAGATGGGAAGCATACAAAACAAAGTAAGAGGTGGTTTCTGACATGCATTTTGCATAAAAGTAGATGCAATTGGGCAAAACACAATTATGAAATTTACCATTTATAATTAACTCCTTAAAAATTAGGATTCCATTTTGGAGACAGCTAAATTGTCCTCAATGAAGAATGGTATGGAATGACCACCTAACTGCTATCTTACATTGTTTCCCTGGTTTTATTTTATTAATAGTAAACTAGACCATTGAGTAATGTAAAACTGCTTCATGGTCTTGTAGTTTGGTTCATTACAGGTTCAGTGAAATTTTTCAGCCTGTGGACTGCAATTTAAGTCATTGATGCATTGCATTCAGCAAGTATTTCTTTAAACCTCTCTCTCATATCAAGCCCTGAATATAGTGATTTACTCAGGTGGTATGAAGCAGAACTCAGACAGTAGTGGACTACAGAACAAACATATGTCTTTGCACCAACTTTCCATCTTCTCTTTGTAGACAGTGCAAGTTGCCCTGGACAAAGCCAGAGAAGGTCGAACCTGCATTGTCATTGCCCATCGTTTGTCCACCATCCGGAACTCAGATATCATTGCTGTCATGTCACAGGGGATAGTGATTGAAAAGGGGACCCATGAAGAACTGATGGCTCAGAAAGGGGCCTATTACAAACTTGTTACCACAGGAGCGCCCATCAGCTGACCTGACTTGTGAGATTCATGCACAGATGGTACACCAATTACAGGGAGTGCCACGGACTGTTTTTTTTTTTTTTTCTTTAAGCAGAAATAATGATATTTTACTTTTACAGACATACATTGGACCTGAGCTAGTTTACCTTCAACAATAATTTAGTTTTAAATGTCTGTATATAGAAAATGAAAGAAACCAGGGTCATTGGCGGTAAGAATTCAATGTCAAGCAGCCATCATCCGGTGCTTTCACCAGTCCCAGTTACTCCATGGGAATTAGCGAGACGTCGTGATGTGGAGAAAATAAGACTTGGAGTTCCCCAGGGGCAGAGAACCATCCCTTGCATTTTGAACGCTTGAGGTACACAGAGCCTGGTCTAGACTAGACACTTGACAAATATCTACTGAGCTGGACCAAGGTCATATGGAGAAGAACAGAAGGACTGAAGACCGGCTGTTTTTTGATTAAAGTTTTCTTGCATGTGAAAGCAGATTCATCCATCTCTAAGGATGAGGAGAAAAAGGAGGACACTCTCAGACTGAAAGGGGCAGAAAAAGACAGGTATTAAAAAGGGTTTACCAGTCAGGAATGTTGATTTATAGATTCAAGGTGTAGAACGTGGGTGGTGAAGTCCTCATTTTCTGGACTAGGTTCTGCCGTGTGGCTGGAGCAGGGCGCTCTATCCTGGGCCTTGTACTCCTCTTCACCCCTGTCCACATTGGTTGCTGTCCTTTGTTTCCCCAAGTCCCAGCATGAAGTGAAAATAGTGGATTTTACCTTGTGTAAGTCTTTTCTTCCCATGGACAACAAATGAAATTCTGCCTACAAAGTAAGCCTGGGCTATTATATCAAGGTATATTATGTCTGTCTCTGGTCTAGTGTTTCCTGGTGAATAACCACGCAGGTGGTTTAGCAGGTTAACTAGTTACAACAGAAGAACTGATGGTTGTGAAGTCAAAAAGGGAGAGGGTAGAGGGCAGCATTCTACTTATGACAAATGGCAGTGATAAGTTGCAGAATAAAGATGCCTTTGAGAAGGAATTAAGCTTTGTAGGAAGCATGTGCTTATCCTGTAATACTAAAGAAAAAAGACCAACATCCATTTGTTTTAAGTTTTTGTTTCAGAGGAAGAACATAAGCTATGTGCTGGGAGGATGCCAGTTTCCTGGAATAGAATGGATGATTAAATTATTTTTTAAATAAGATACTTGGAAGTTTTTGATGAGAGGGAAGAGCTTGACTGGAGAGGGTTTGAAATGATTTGGGAAAACACTTGAATTACAACTTCAAAAATACAGAAGTAAATAAAGTTGCAAGTTTATTTTACAATGTCAGGGACTGCCAATGTCTTCATTTTTGTCATGTATCCTGTACCACTCATGAAGATTTGGTTTCTAAAATTTTATATTATTGTTTCTCAGATGATGGAAAGACTTGCTTAATCTGTTGTGACTGACACGATCTCAAGTCTTTCTGTAATTTCTAATGTTTTCAGGATGGGTTCTGCTGTGTTCAAACTTTTTCCATAACCCCAGTTAATAAAACTTTATGGAAGAAAAAAATACAAGGATTGGAAGATAAAGTTGGGAAAATTTTTCTGAGGGTAGGACAAAAAGACCTGAAAAGTATAAAAAGACTTAGAGGAACAATTCAGGAGATGCAATAATTAGCTAACAGCAGTTCTGGAAAGAAAATTCAGAGAAAACTGATGGGAAACATGATTAAATAGTCCAAGAATATGTCCTATAGTTGAAGGATATGAATTTCCAACTTGAAAGCGTTCACAAAGTGTCGAATATAATAAATAAAGATCTTACCTGGGCACACCATTATGCAATTTTGGAAAACTGAGGCAAAGGAGAAGATACTAAAAGCTTGTGAGAGAAGGGGAACATGTAATAAAGAAGCATAATGACATAGGACCTCTTGACTGTGACACTGAAAGTAAGAAGACATAAAAATTTGCCTTCAGAATTCTGAGGGGAAAATTATTTCTGTTCTGGAATTTTATTCCCAGCAAGCTAGTCTCAAGAATGAGAGATGCCTAAAGAAATTCTGCCGTGTAAGATTTTCAAAATTGTATGGAAGCAGGTGCCTATAAACCAGAAATGTTACTATTTGAGAAAAAAAATAGAAGAGTTGACCTCCAACTTTTTGTCTAGAAACACTTTTTCATGTAGTTACTCTCGGTCTATTCTACCTGTGCTCTTGGGAAATTATTTCAATAAAAAGACACTTTGAATTTAATAATGCAGACATGCATACAATTTTTGGCAATCGTACACTCATTTAAAAATGTAAATCCAGTAATATTTTGATGTTATGTTCTTAAAGAGGAAAATACATAGGATCATAATTAGATATAGTTCACCACATATTTTTTAATGCATTAAAGGTAAGTTTCCTATCCTAAGAAAATATCAGAATATTCTCATCAGTCTGTTTCAGGATCACACATTATATTTCCAGCTAATGAGTTGGATTTATTAATATGTCTTATGCATGTAGAATCTCTCTGCAATCAGATCAATAAGGATATTAGTGGAGATAAAAAATTGCAAATTTGGCTGCTCTTTCCAAACATGTTTTGAGATATATTTACATATGCTTGTGTACCATTATAAAATAAGCATTATGTCCATTTGTATTGCTGTAACTTTCCAAGTCAAATGAACAATCTCACCTGCCTGTAAGAGATGGCAGGTGAAATTAACTGAAATCCAATTCCAATTTCTTTCACACTGTGTTCAGTTAAATACCCAATTAATTTAAATGGATAGACTGTAAATAAAGCAATGCACATGATTATCATCTAATTAGAACTGGCCAGCATTATAATGTGCTCATTAGTGAGTTATATGGGATCCTAAGGCTCATAATGAGTCATCAGGGTACACGTGACTGGCATGTAGCTGTCTGGATGCAGCTACTAAACTCCATAAACCATCACTAAGACAGAATGTGCAGTAGGAAAAGCAAGAAGAATACACAGCCAGACAGTGAGTCGGCAATTTCTTTCTTCCTATAATACAAGGATAGCCTCTACTCTCAGATACAAAGAGATAAACGGGAGGACAACAGAGCAGCTGGGAATAGAAAGGGAACTGTTCACTCAAGGTGACCCAAAATGAGTATATAATAATTAAGAATGATTATAGACAAGAAAGAAAATTGTGCTATCTTATTGGTTGAGAGTATGTATTTCTTTTCTTTTCTTCTTATAAAATTTATTTATTTTTTAATTGAAGGATAATTGCTTTATGGAATTTTGTTGATTTCTGCCAGACATCAACATGAATCAGGCCATGAGATTATATCATAGGTATGAGAGTATATACTTCTGATAGATCAAGTATGGAATCAACATAACAGATGAACAATATTTTCATAAAATTCCTTAGAAGTTCAAAATTCAATGGATTATGTAAATATACCCTGTAATAACATTCACAAAGCATTTCATAATTTAGAAGCCACGTTGCCTTCATAATTTTTGTTATTGTGAAACCATTTCATAGGTTGCAGAGGAGGAAGGCAGCTCTAAGTTGCATTCATTGTTATATACATAGGGAGTTAAGTTGACACCCAATCCTACACCCTCTCCCCTTGCATGCTTGTTTCAGAGGTTGGAAAGTAAAATACTTACCTTCCCAGACTCTTGCAGCTAGAGGAGACCATGTGACTGCTGTGGTCAATGAAATTCAGGCACAAGTCTCTGTGGAGGCTTTCCCTTCTGGAATAAAGCCTGGGTTGAAGAAAACACATTTGCTTTCCCCCTTTCTTCTTTCCTGGATGCACAGTGACCATGCTGTGGCCACCTGGACAGAAGCCATACACTGTGGATGGCAGAGCAGGAAGACAGACTGAGCCTGATTCTTGGACACCGTTGAGTAGCTATTGCAACCTAGACTGCCTACCCCCAGCCATCCTGTTAAACACACACAAAACACCTTTCACTTGTTTAAGCACTGAAATGGTTTGTTGTAGTTGTAATTGTTGTTGTCAATTATAGAGTAACACACTCAGTAGATAGAGTAAGATTTTTATTAATAAAAAATGTTGGAACATACATTTAAATAAATAAAGCAATGTTGAAATATTGATGTATTCACAGATGACCTCAAAATATGACCTTTAAATCCAGAGGTATTCCACAAACATTAAGTGAAAGAAAGAATTAATATGTCTTTTTGCAAATGTCACTGCTATGAGAAGGAAATGTCACTGGATGGATGTCCTTTGCAGCTCATTCTAGTTGTTTTCTAGAAACATTTCACGTACCCTGCTTCATTACGCTTAAAGCAAAGGAGACATTTACTTAAACACTTGGTGCTTTGTGACTATGCTTTCTCATCCTCTCACATTATTAATATAAAATTGGTGCCAGACTGGGAATGGCCTGGCTTCCATGGGCGGGATATAGCCAGACTTGAAAAGAAAGTAATTCAAGAAGAGGATGAATTTGAAACAGAATGGACTAGAATAGATGGGGAATCAAGTCACCAGCTAATTTGTAGCTGGAGACAGTCTCAACCCAATTCTTCCAAGCCCACAGGCTGGACATAGTCCAGGCTATTCAGAGCCTGGACCCCCTGGAATTGCCCCCAGGAAAGGCCTATATTGAACTCAACTTTGTATCTCTATCACCGAAAGGAATTTAATAAGTGTTTGTCAGGTGTTGGGGGTGGGTGGGGAAGTTAGGAAAAAAAAAAAGACAGAAGGAGCCCTGTTTGAGCTTGAGAAGATTTTTGAAGCTATGTGGAACTGAACCTCTAATTTAAATTAGCGTGGTCATCCTCAAAAGTCTTGACATCATATAATTTGATGTTAGAGTTGTGTTGTAGTCAAGAAGTACATTTCAACAGCCATAAAGAATTATAAAGTAAACATTATTTTTTTGTCTTTATGCTGTGCTGTGCTTAGTCACTCAGTCATCTGACTCTGTGACCCTATGGACTGGAGCCCACCAAGCTCCTCTGTCCATGGGGATTCTCCAGGCAATAATACTGGGGTGAGTTGCCATGCCCTCCTCCAGGGGATCTTCCCAACCCAGGGATAGAACCCAGGCCTCCTGCATTGCAGGTGGATTCTTTACCATCTGAGCCCCCAGGGAATCCTAAGAATACTGGAGTGGGTAGCCTATCCCTTCTTCAGGGAAACTTCCTGACCCAGGAATCAAACCAGGGTCTCCTGCAGTACAGGTGGATTCTTCACCAGCTGAGTTACCAGGGAAGCCCCTTATTTCTTTGAGAGAACCATAATTAGTTCACAACAAACTTACTAAAATGCTATTTCAAAGTTCTAATCACTTTCCTCATATAGCAGAGTTGGTTAAGTACTTCCAAGCCTTCTTCACACAAAGCAGACTTTTTTTGTCCTTCCCCTTCTTCTCAGTCAGCCTGTTACCATACATATCCCACTAGGATTTCTTCCAGCAAGTAGAATATCCTCTTTAGGATGTTAAGGAAAGGGAAATGGAACTGGTGATTTAGTTACAGAATCTCTTTTGTAAGATAGGGGCTTTCTTTCTTTCTTTTCTTTTTTGTTAATTAATTTATTTTTTATTGAAAGATAATTGCTTTGCAGAATTTTGTTGTGTTCTGTCAAACCCCAACATGAATCAACCATAGGTGTACATATATCCCCTCCCTTTTGACCCTCCCTCCTATCTCTCCCCCCATCCTACCCCACTAGGTTGATACAGAGAGAAAGGGGCTTTCCTGGTGGTTCAGATGATAAAAAATCTGCCTGCAATGAAGGAGACCCAGGTTTGATCCCTGGGTTGGGAAGATTCCCTGGAGAAGGGAATGGCTACCCATTCTAGTATTCGTGCCTGGAGAATTCCATGGACAGAGGAGCCTGGTGGGTTATAGTCCATGGGGTCACAGAGAGTCAGACAGAACTGAGAGACTAATACTTTCTTCCTTATGTAAGATAAGCAAGTAGGAAGTCTGTGAATATTTTCATGTGACTATTTTTGGCCTCAAACATCAGTTACATTATTTCACATCTCTATGCATCTCTTTTCTTAGTGATACAGTTCAGATTCTAATTGGAATAGGATGTTTTAAAGACCAAAATGTATTATATAAATCTAAACCTGTTTATTAAAGTATCATATTACAAAATGGAGCACATTTTAGAATTTACAGCCTTGTTCATTGCAAGTAAGTAAAATTTAATGTGAGGGCTTCCCAGATGGCTCAGTGGTAAAGAATCTGCCTGTAATGCAGGAGACACAGGTGATCCTTGGATGGGGAAGATGTCCTAGAGCAGGAAATGGCAACCGACTCCAGTACACTCGCCTGGAAAATTCCACTGACAGAGGAGCCTGGTGGACTACCATAGGGCCACAAAAATTCAGATACGACTGAGCGGCAGCACACACACAACATTTAATGTAATTGCCTCTTCTTCCAGTTTTATGGAATGAGATCCTTAGAGTTGCAGAATTTCAGAACTAGAAGGAACCTTTCATCCTAAGTCCATTTTAAGTCTCTCATTTGAGAAACTGGTCAATTGAATCCACCAACATTAAAAGGACTCCCAGCATCCCAGGAGTTAAACACAGAGACATGTTAGAACCTAGTCAAAGAACTCGATCCAGGGTACTTGCTGCCAAGCTCCACAAAGTCTTTCGTACATCTATCTGTCTGTGAATCTGCTAACACCTGCCTCCTTGAGTTCTGACACCTTTGGGGATTTATACAGGGACATGTGGTACCACTTTTTGATTGGCCAGCATGAGCAGGGCATCAACACCTCAATGCTAAAAGAGTTAGACTCACACAAAAATTTCACAAACTCAGACAGGAATATTTACTTCCCCCTTGTTAAGTCAATGCAATCTTTAAATATAAAGACAGCAAGGTCTCTATGATTTCTTTCACTCAAAAAGAAATTATAAAAAGGCAGAGTTCAGAATGATTCTGAAGAAAAAGAGATCTCAAGGATCAGATGCTTTCAATGCACAATTGTTGAGCTTGAGGGCAATGGTGGTGTCTAAGAAAGGCAGTGATGGGTGAATGCAATGTGTACCTTTAGAAAACCTCTTCCATCCATGGCAGGGTATGTGAGGAGACATCACATTCTGGCCTGTACTGTTCCTCAGATACAGACTGAATCCAAGGAGAAGTCAAGTCCTTGACCAGAAGTTGGGGTGTGATTGGCCCACTTGATATGAAAGGCAGGGGGGAGCTGGAGGAGAAAGGAAGCTCTTCCTCTTAACCAGCTCTGGGTTTCTTTCTCAGCACACATGAGCCTGCTCCTCCTGAAGAGTGCCCAGGCTGTCCAAGGGCAGAGGTTGCGGCTCCCACGTGCGCCAGCACTGGAGATGGGCTGAGGTGGGTGGCACTGATCGCTCCTGGGGGCAGCCCCTGGTCTGTGCCACAAACCCCGCTAGGCAGGAACACAGCTGCCACCCTTCTCTCCTTACCCTCCCTGGTGCCCAGCAGCTTCTTTAGAACACAGTGGTCTTCAGGGAAAATATCACAGGTTTTGAGCTGAAGACAAATTCAGAAATCTTGTGGCAAAATCTTCAAAAAAAGATTCGAAGAAATTTAAAAATTCAAACAGAAAATAATTAATCGGTCTTACATTAACCTTTATAACCTCAATCTTTGATTTTCTTCCCTCTTTGAGTGCAATCACATCTGTGCTGCCAAAAGAAACAAGACGTAATTTCTTCCAGGTCATCACTGTGATCACCATCAAAGAATAGCAAAGACAATAATTAGTACTCCACACCAAATCAGCCACAGATTTGACATTAATTGCATTCGTCCTCTGCAGAACTAAAAGGAAGCACTTATATTTCTTAGAGTTTTCTAATGAGTTGCTGTCATTTGGCAGAAGTTTCTGAAATATTGCTTCTTATAGACCTTGCTTGCCATTAGCATTTTTTAAAAGAAAAAACAAAATGAAGATTTAAAAAAAGAAGTACCACTGCTTTACCTTCAGTATGGAATCAGCCTCAGAAAGCATTACAAGGGGAAGGAAAAATTAGGAACACTACCTTAGTTTCTTGGAAACTTTGAGGTCCATTTTTCCAGGAGGCTGTTTGCAATTTCCAGAGAGGCTTGGATAGTCAGTCAATGAGGGCCAAATCCTCAGGTGCAACTAGACACTGGCGATTCTTTTTAAACAGTTTCTGAATGTCTTCAGAAGTACTGGTATCCAGAGTATAGGTATGACAGACCCAGCCAAGCAGGAAAACTTGGTCAGGATGTCATCCATCCATAGGAATATTGGATAAAGCTCCACTCAGTTTTGTGACCCTTCAAAGGTTTCTGGGGCACAGAGGGAGGAAAAACCCAGACTCTCTGGTCTGAGGCAACAGAGCTAAGAGTCCTGGGAGACCAAGGTGGTTCCAGTCCATAGAACAGAATAAGACAAGAGAGCTCCACAGAGAGACTTTCAGATCTGCAGAGGATTTTCCTCAAAATCACAGCAATTTACTATTAGCTTTTTAAAATTTCCTTTCAAATGTGTAAACATCACAATGGGATTTACTTATCACCATGCATGTTTTGTGGGCTTCACAGGTGGCGCTAGTGGTAAAGAACCTGCCTGACAATGCAGGAGACTTAAGAGATGTGTGTTTGACCCCTGGGTTGGGAAGATCCCCTGGAGAAGGGCATGGCAACCCACTCCAATATCTTGCCTTAAGAATCCCCATAGACAGAGGAGCCTGGTGGGCTACAATCCATGAGGTCACAAAGAGTCAGACATGACTGAAGCAATTTAGCATGCATACACATACATGTTTTATACCTTGTTGACAGTAGCTTTTTTTTTTTTTCATCTGAAAAGTAACATCCCTGAGCTAATCAGAAGATCTCCAGACTGGAATAAACACACCTTGTCCATGTTCCACCAGCAAATTTTTCTACATGAAATAAAGCAGTTAATATCAATTTACATTGTCTCACAGGCATGTGGTACAGGTGACAATATAAAAAACTATTTTTGACTTCACAGGAGAATTCTATCAAACATTTGGAGAAGAGCTAATGCCTATCCTTCTAAAACTCTAAAAAAATTGCAGAGGAAGGAACACCTCCAAACTCATTCTATGAGGCTACCATCACCCTGGTACCAAAACCAGACAACCACAACACAAAAAAAGAACACCAATATCACTGATGAACATAGATGCAAAAATCCTCAAAATTTTAGCAAACACATCAAAAAGCTCATACACCATGATCAAGTTGGGTTTATTCCTAGAATACAAGGATTCTTCAATACATGCAAATTAATCAATGTGATACACCATATTAACAAACCGAAATATAAAAATCATATGATAATCTCAATAGATACAGAAAAAGCCTCTGACAAAATTCAGCACCCGTTAATAACTAAAACTCTTCAAAAAATGGGCATAGAAGGAACCTACCTCAACATAGTAAAGGCCATATATGATAAGCCTACAGCAAACATTATTCTCAATGGTGAAAAACTGAAAGCATTCCCCCTGAGATCAGGAACAAGACAACTGTGTCCACTTTCACCACTAATATTCAACATAGTTTTGGAAGTCCTAGATACAGCAATCAGAGAAAAAAAGGAAATGAAAGGAATCCAAATTGGAAAAGAAGTAAAGCTCTCAGTGTTTGCAGATGACATGATACTGTACATAGAAAATCCTAAAGATAGTATCAGAAAATTACTAAAGCTAATCAGTGAATTTAGCAAAGTTGCAAGATACACAATCAATACACAGAAATCACTTGCATTTCTATATGCTAACAATGAAAAATTAGAAAAGTTAAGAAATCAATCCCATTCACCATGGCAACAAAAAGAATTAAATATCTAGCAATAAACTTACCTAAGGAGACAAAAGAACTGTACACAGAAAATTATAAGACACTAATGAAAGAAATCAAAGATGACATAAACAGATGGAGAGATATTCCATGTTCCTGGGTAGGAAGAAACAATATTGTGAAAATGACTGTACTACCAAATGCAATCTAGAGATTCATTGTGATCCCTATCAAATTACCAATGGCATTTTTCACAAAACTAGAACAAAAAAATTTCACAATTCACATGGAAACACATAAGACCCTGAATAGCCAAAGTAGTCCTGAGAAAGAAGAATGGAGCTAGAAGAATCAACCTTCCTGACTTCAGGTTATACTACAAAGCTACAGTCATCAAGACAGTATGGTATTGGCACAAAAACAGAAATATAGACCAATGGAACAAGATAGAAAGCCCAGGAATAAATCCATGCACCTATGGGTACCTTATTTTTGACAAAGGAGACAAGAATATACAATGGGGCAAAGGCAGCCTCTTCAATAAATGGTGCTGGGAAAACTGGACAGCTACATGTGAAAGAATGAAGTTAGAACACTTCCTAACACCATACACAAAGATAAACTCAGAATGGATTAAAGAACTAAATGTAAGACCAGAAACTATAAAACTCTTAGAGGAAAACATAGGCAGAACTCTCGATGACATAAATCAAAGCAAGATCCCCTATGACCTACCTCCTAAAGTAACAGAAATAAAAACAAAAGTAAATAAGTGGGACCTGATTAAACTTAAAAGCTTCTTCACAGCAAAGGAAACTATAAGCAAGGTGAAAAGACAACCCTTGGACTGGGAGAAAATAATAGCAAATGAAACAACTGACAAAGGATTAATTTCCAAAATACACAAGCAGTTCATACAACTCAACGCCAGGAAAACAAACAACCCATCAAAAAGTGGGGAAAAGACCTAAACAGAAATTTCTCCAAAGAAGACATACAGATGGCTAACAAACACATGAAAAGATG
The DNA here is from genome assembly GCF_000754665.1 of Bison bison bison. Taxonomy (NCBI): domain Eukaryota; kingdom Metazoa; phylum Chordata; class Mammalia; order Artiodactyla; family Bovidae; genus Bison; species Bison bison. The sequence goes on from NW_011495014.1 coordinate 78,841, forward strand.
CTCAACATCGCTTATTATTAGAGAAATGCAAATCAAAACCACAATGAGATATTACCTCACAACAGTCAGAATGGCCATTATCAAAAAGTCTACAAACAATAAATGCTGAAGAGGGTGTGGAGAAAAGGGAATGCTCTTGCACTGTTGGTGGGAATGTAAATTGATACAGCCACAATGGAAGATGGTATGGAGATTCCTTTAAAAACTAGGAATAAAACCACCATATGACCCAGCAATCCCATTCCTATGTGTATACCCTGAGGAAACCAAAATTGAAAAGGACACATGTATCCCATTGTTCATTGCAGCACTATTTACAATAGCTAGAACATGGAAGCAACATAGATGTCCATCGACAGATGAATGGATAAAGAAGTTGTGACTAGGCCAAAAAAAGGAACGCCTTTGAATCAGTTCTGATGAGGTGGATGAACCCAGAACCTATTATACAGAATGAAGCAAGTCAAAAAGAGAAAGGTAAATATCATATTCTAACACATATTTAAGGAATCTAGAAGACTGGTGCTGAAGAACTTATTTACAGGGCAGCAATGGAGAAACAGACATAGAGAATAGACTTATGGACATGGGGAGAGGGGAAGAGAGGGTGAGATGTATGGAAAGAGTAACATGGAAACTTACATTACCACATATAAAATAGATAGCCAATGAGAATTTGCTATATGGCTCAGGAAACTCAAACAGGGGCTCTCTATCAACCTAGAGGAATGGGTTGGGGAGGGAGATGGGAGGGAGGTTCAAAAGGGAGGGTATATGTATACCTAGGACTGTGAAGAAAACCGAGTCCTGAAGAATTGATGCTTTTGAACTGTGGTGTTGGAGAAGACTCTTGAGAGTCCCTTGGACTGCAAGGAGATCCAACCGGTCCATTCTGAAGGAGATCAGCCCTGGGATTTCTTTGGAAGGAATGATACTAAAGCTGAAACTCCAATACTTTGGCCACCTCATGAGAAGAGGTGACTCACTGGAAAAGACTCTGATGCTGGGAGGGATTAAGGGCAGGAGGAGAAGGGGACGACAGAGGATGAGATGGCTGGATGGCATCACCGACTCGATAGACGTGAATCTGAGTGAACTCCGGGAGTTGGTGATGGACAGGGAGGCCTGGGGTGCTGCGATTCATGGGGTCGCAAAGAGTCAGACACGACTGAGGGACTGAACCGAACCGAACCGATGGCTGATTCATGTTGAGGTATGACAGAAAACAACAAAATTCTGTAAAGCAACTATCCTTCAATTATAAAATAAATTAAAAAGAAAAAACAAAATTTTTTTTCAGAGAAAAGCACTGTGTGATTTGATCTGTGTTATCCAATTCAGTAGCCACAGATGCACATAACTATTTAACTTTAATTAAAAATAAATAAAATTTTAAAATGCAATTTCTCAGTTATGTTAGCTGCATTTTAAGAAAGTAATGAAATGCATTTTAATAGCCATACATGGCTAGTGGCTACAACATTGGACAGTACAGACATAGAACATTTCCATTACTGTATAAAGTTCAATTGAAGTGCTGGAATATGGAATATACAGACTTCATATCCTTAAGAAATGAATAACTTTTTAAAAAACAAGTCTTTTGACTTTCTTTTATACCAAGGTATTTTGGTGTTTTTTTTTTTATGCACCAAACTTATTTACAGGGTGTGAATAAATATAAAGCATTGAGAGATACAACTTTGAGCTTCAAGGGCATCTTATAAGAATTTTAAAAATTATCCATCTGTTATACTGAAATAGGCATAGAGAATACACCAACTTAACCCTATGAGGCAGACATCCTTTCAATGGGTTGTCAAAGGAAAGAGATTCAACACTCTTCTTGGTAGCTAGTTTCAGCAATAATAAATTAATTTGCATTCCTCTCAAATGTATTCTTGATTAGACAGTTTCTTAAGTCCCCTGTCTAGATTTCTCATCTTGAAAACTCATATTGACACTTTTCTTCTGAAAATGTAGCTATGTAGACATTTTGAATATATGGTTATACAGTAGTCAAATGCGCTCAATTTCCCTTACTTTCAGCAAATAATTTGGAACCAGTAGAGTCTTTTCCATCAGGATTAACGGCAGGCATTTTCTCCAAGGCGGTGAGAAGCTCTTCCTCTAGCTGTCTAAGCAGTTTCAGTTTGCAAAAACAGCTCGCCACCATATGAATCCCTCCAGGAGACCTCAACTAGAGCAAAGAGGGGAATTTCATCACAAGGGGACTTTAGGACTTTACGGCAGATGGGGTTTGAATTGTTGGGGATTAATTATAGAAAATGAGCCCATACCTCATCCTATTCCCCTTCTGAGGATCATGCATCACCCCACAGACAGGACTTGGAATGTGGTGGCTGAAGAGAACTTCTCTGTGAGAATCAAGAAGGGATTTACGGTGGAGTCAAACATTGCAGCAGAATCCCACTGGGTATCAGCATCCCACTTTCCTCAGGCCTTGGTGACAGCAGGCTGATGCTGTGTCGGGATGGGTGATTCTTCAAAACAAACATTACTAATTTCAAATGAAACTTTGATAGAGGGCTCTCAGACAGGAATGAGATCTCTGACAAGTGCACAGGTATAGGGAATGAGGCATTTGTGCTTAGTCACTTCAGTCGTGTCTGACTGTGCACTACCCATGGACTGCAGTCTGCCAGGCTCCTCTGTCCATGAGATTCTCCAGGCAAGAATACTGGAGTCGGTTGCCAATTCCTTCTCCAGGAAATCTTACTGACTCAGGGATTGAACCTGTGCTTCATAAAGGATTAAAGGATTGGTGTGACTTTCTACTGACCAAGTGTGGGGTGAGGTGGGAGGGATTGAACTAATGAACAAGGGGCAACACCTTTAGTATCATATCTCTTTCACCCAAAGGCCCCATAGACATGAGAAAAGTTTCATTCTTAACATAATCATTCATCATCCTCACCTTCTTGCTTAGGAATCACTCAACCTCCGAAACCAAGTTCAGTTACCTTTTTTAACAAAAGCTATCACAAATTGTGTCTTGTAAAAGTAACAGCTTATACTTTGTAAGTACACTTCAGATCAGATCAGATCAGTCGCTCAGTCGTGTCTGACTCTTTGCGACCCCATGAATCGCAGCACGCCAGGCCTCCCTGTCCATCACCAACTCCCGGAGTTCACTCAGACTCACGTCCATCGAGTCAGTGACGCCATCCAGCCATCTCATCCTCTGTTGTCCCCTTCTCCTCCTGCCCCCAATCCCTCCCAGCATCAGAGTCTTTTCCAATGAGTCAACTCTTCGCATGAGGTGGCCAAAGTACTGGAGTTTCAGCTTTAGCATCATTCCTTCCAAAGAAATCCCAGGGCTGATCTCCTTCAGAATGGACTGGTTGGATCTTCACACTTAGAAAGGGACAAATAATTACTTTGATTTTGAGAGGTTTTGTTAGCCTCAAATAATATTTTGTCAAATAGCACTTGCTAGAACTGGTGTTTTCATACATATTTATGGATTATTTAATATAATATCTAAAATAATTCATATATTGGTATTCTTCAGAAGAGTTACATAAAGCATTGTGGCAGATCACAGGTCACTACAATATGTAGCAAAATCTGACTCAGAATGTACTTGATTGAAATGAAATAGTTATCAACTTAAAGTTTAGAATTACTAGGTCCAATGAAGGGGAAACAAATTTACTGAAAAACTTTTAGTATGTTAGCATTCCATCAATAATAACTTTCTAAAGTAAAGCTGTATATTTTCATCACAGTTCAGTATATGCAGAACTCAACTAATAAATATAAGCATTTCACAATTTTCCTGGGTTAGAGCATGACCTACAGGAAGGCACTCGATTTCCCTGGTTTTGAAAGATTAGCTCCTAAAAATAACATATAAGGATGATGTAATGAAGAGATAAACCTTTGGGGTGGAGTAAATAATGTTCTCAGCAGAGAGTCTTCAGAAGAGTTTATTAAAATGTTGGAAAGTACTCCCATAAAACAGAGACCAAGAGTTAAGAAGAGATTCAAGTCCAGAAAGTAACCCAGCCTATTTCCTTCCCTGTGGATATGTAACCATAACTAGAGCTACTGCTGGCCCCATCCGTACCCAGCACACCTGATATAAGTCAAACAGGATATGATATTTTAAGGTCATTTCTGGAAAAATTACCAACTTGCATGGCAAACATCATAGAACCTATGTAAAAGCATTCATTCCTATAGATTTTTACCTCTTGAAGAAACAAAATACAGTGTCATGTAAATACGTGTCAGAAGATTGGGTTCTAATGTTCTGATGGTGGTGTGATACCAGTGAGTTTTTTCACCTGAATGAATCTCCATTTCCTTATCTAATCACTGAGGGGATCAGATCTGACTGCCATTAAAATGCCCACAGGAGCCAGAAGCAACCTGACTTTACGATGATAGTTTTCAGATACTGGTGTTTCTCTAAGGTACTGAAAACAGTGACAGCATGCAGAGTGCATGTCTCCTTCTGGTGACAGTCAGCTGCAGTGGACTGTCTCCAGGTGGGAATGCAGGCCCTGTGTGACCAGACAGTCATATTATTCAGGAAAATACAGAAATTCAAACTTTTATGTCAAATATCCTGGTTTTAAAATATTGGCAACTAATCTAAATTTAGGGCTTCTCTGGGGGCTCAGGGGTAAAGGATCTGCTTGCACTGCAGGAGTTCCAGGGTTCAAACCCTAGGTGGGGAAGATCCCCTGGAGAAGGGAATGGCTACCCACTCCAGTATTCTTGCCTGAAGAATTCCATGGACAGAGGAGCCTAGCAGGCTACCATCCTTGTGGGGGATGTAGGGGTCACAAAAAGCCAAACAGGAATGATTGACTAACATACACTCTAAAAGACGGGGGAACACAGGTAACTCTGAAGGCCAAACTAAACATATATGTGAATGGACTGGGTCTTATGGCTGCCATTTGTGACCTCCAGCTGGAAGCCTCCAGTTTCTCTCTGCTCTGCTGGTCCTATGTGAGCATGGGGTAGTGTCATCCTGGGGCCACAAGCACCAGCCCTCCACACAATTCTAATTAAGCTTTTTGTCACTTGGTTTCATTAACATATGAATACAGTAGGGAATCAGGGCAACCACGGTCAGTGGGATGGACGCACTTTTACAGAAAGACAGCACATAAAACAAATACTCGGTGTCAGTGGGGATCTTGATGAAGTGGTAGAGCTGCAGGGTGGTCAGCGAGACCAGGGCACAGAGCAGCCGGAAGCTCAGCCTGTAGCCGTTTTCTCCTTGACAGCTCCTGAGGAACATCTCTGAGTTAATTGCAAAGCCCAGGCCAAAGAGGACCCCGAGGTTTCTCACAAGTCCGGCAAAAGGTGTGGTGTCAATGTGGATCCAGTCGGGGTTGGCGCACCACTTCTTGGCTATGGGCACGGACCACAGCAGGTCAATGTCAAGACGTCTGAGCAGCAGGTAAAAGCCAAGTGCAAACAGGAAGAGGAACAGGTTGGTCTTCAGGTATACGCTCAGGCTGGCTGTTTGGATACCTGGAGTGTATTCAAAGACCTCCGCTACCAGGACGCCTGGGGATTGGAAAGCAACACTGAGCAGAACTGTGTGCCTTTGAGACTCTCAGGAATCATTCCTCTCTGCATTAAAGAATTTAGCCACAGTTTTCAATGATAAAGGGCTGTAGAAACCTAGGTTCTATCCATTTTCCAAAACCTGTTTTTTTAAGGCAGTAACTGAAACCTCACTTTTCCCATGGTCTTTTACCCATCCGCATTAGCACAGGGGGGATTTTCAGGAGTCCAGGGCACTGAGTGACAACCCACTTTATAGGCAGAGCACTGATCTGCTGCTGCTGCTGCTAAGTCACTTCAGTCATGTCCAGCTCTGTCTGACCCCATACACAGCAGCCCACCAGGCTCCCCTGTCCATGGGATTCTCCAGGCAAGAACACTGGAGTAGGTTGCCATTGCCTTCTCTGGAGAACTGATCTAGGTGCTTGCAATTAATATTTCAATTGCCACAGCCAGTTAATGTAGAGAGCCTTTGAAAGATATGTGGAGTTGAAAAGCAGAAACTCGATCATTGTGAATGCTGGTAGAAATACAAAGCAGCTGCTGAATGAAGTCCACAGTTAGGTAATAATCACTGCAGGTGTTTCTGAGAGAGTGACATGGTGTGCAGGTTGGAAGGCCATTATTAAGTCTCCCAAACCAAGACACAAGCACACTGTCCTTCGTGGTGGTTTGAGAGTTGGACTCAGCACTAGTCACACTTTAGAGAAGCCCAACCGTGTCACCAAGAGGTTATGCGCTTATACTTTTGAGTGAGAATGTGTACCATTGCCTGTATGGAGAATTTGAGAGATATGAAGAACCACTTAAGCTCCTAGGGCAGCATTAAATATCAGTGGCTTGATAGAATTACCTGAGTTTGGGGAATCAGTTAGCAGGGAGAATCTGACAACATAAAACAAAGGACACTAAAGCTTTCAATGATACAACAAAAGGTAAGTGACCATATTTACCACCAATTACTCCAAGAATAACTTGATGAGGAAAATGTGTTGCTATGAATACTCTGGAGATGCAGACACTGATTTGAATCAACCAAAAGAGACTCCAAAGAAATGACCAAGTCAGTCTACGATGGAAAAATAGAGACAAGCATAAAAAGCAAAGAAATTGTATCACTCATAAAAATGGGCGGGGGGTTGACACCAGATGATCTTTCATAGAGGAATCTTCTAGCTGTGATGTAATATCATAATTCTAGAGGGTCTTTCAATTTTGTTTGCACTCCATAGGATTTCAAATGTTTTAACAGATGTTTCTATATTTATTGATGCATTAAACTGAACCAGTGCTAGGCTATATTGTGAAATTTTAATAAATGCTGTAAAAAGAAACCGACTTGGCATCCTGATAAATATTCTAATGAAGGGAAATTCAAGCTTGGGGGAATTATTAATATTTACAGTGGTCTAGAATAAATTATATATATTTTTACTCCCTGTCATATGTGCCTCCTCTTTCCTCTCTCAACGTCTCTTTGCTTGAAGAAAACTCACAGAAGAGGCAGCTGACAATCTGATGAAAAGCACACAGGCATTCCATCAAGGGCAAGTTTTCATTGGGTTTAATTTCAAGACTCTCAAGCTCTCAAGAGTCCTGGTTCCTTGGTTTTTGACACGTAGAAAATAATAAACAGAAAGTGACCTATGGGTTATATATGTTGAGTTAGAAGCAGTAGTATGCAGAAAACTTATAAAAATATTTAAGTCCAAGCAATGTTCATCATTTTAATAAAAAATATTAGCAATAATGAGTTCTAGGAATCCTTGATGGTTCTGAATGATTTGTCCCTGATAATTGGACTAAATTTTGGATATTGAAAAGTTAAGGAATAGAGAGAAACAAGACTTTCAAAGAGAAAATAAGCAGGGGGTATCCATATGGAAGAAGAATCAACAAGGATGTGGTAATATTTAGGTAAGGTGTGGGCACTCAGTACGTTTTGATGGATCAACGAAATGATGCAGTTATAAGAATCAAAGAAGAGTTGAGAATTTTTTTTTTGAGAACAAACAAATAATTTTCCAGGAACTGGAGGAGAAAATGAACTACAGAGAAAAGGAAAGGCTTATCTAGATTCCTACTTTGAAAATTGTCTATGGATAGAAAATGCTAATTTTTAAAGATGACAACATGTTTTTTACCATTGTTGTTTTGGATTGGATAATGAATACCTTAAGGCATACAGGTCACAGTCTCATTAGGATAAACTTTAAAGATGCCCAAATTCCTTTGGTTATTTGTTTTGTATATTACCCAATATCACTCTGAAAAGTGGAATATGAGATGGAACTTGGAAATTCTTTATTATAAAGAACTTTAATGTAATGGTGTATCTTATAGTAGCTTTTATGCAATCAACTGGAGAATCTTATCTCAGACTGCCTAATAATTTATGATTAAAGTGATGCTCAAAATTATTTTAATGATAGTTAAAGTATATCAGGAAAGAAAAGAAGGAAAAAGTATAAAAATTTTGAATAATTTAAAGGTCTAGGCCTTTCAGAATGTTATGAATCTACTAACATTAAATCTACTAACATTAGAATTTAAGTTTGCTTCTGGATGTTTTAAATTAAAAGATTGCATAATATTTAAAGCTAGAATATATGTTATTTATGTCAAAATCATTAGTTAGTCAAAGAAGAAAGCATAATTATACTAAAGTAACCAATGTATTCGAGGGGAATGAGGCTTCTCAAAAATTTGTTTAAAGTAAGGAATATGCATGGAAAAATACTTCCTTATATAATTTCAGATGACTTATTTATGAACTACTAAAGTGAGTATAGTATTATGGGGACCCCAAAAGCACATTTAAAAAGTCATTAATCAATTAAACATTTCCAACCCTGTAATGTGGTAATCATTGTGAGCTAATTAGGATATTATCTTAAAAGCAAAATATTAATCTCCTATTCATTTTGCTAAGTTGGCTATGATAGAATTGAATAAGCACATTTTAATAACTAAAATTACACTAAACTGAATTTTTAAAAAGACTTTCTGTGTTTAAAACTGTCATGTTCCAGGGCTACAGAGATTGGAGCAAAGCTGACCTGTGCAGAGTGATAAAAGACTTATCCATCTGACTGTCGGTGTGGCTCAGGGCCGCTGTCACCATGACATACCAGACACATGATGAACCCATCGCATGGCCAGATGGACTTCCTGCAACAAGAAAGTGGCAATCCATTTGAAAGGTGGTTAATAGAGTACAACTATCAGAAATGGACAATAGAATAGCATATTAGCCATGAATATTACAAATAACTCAGAAAAAAGCCATAGGACATAGGCTGTATGTACTGTTTAGTAATGGGTAGAAATAAAGAAAATTGAGTCAAATACCATTTCAAAAAATTTCCCCAGGTTATTCAAGTTCATTGAAGTCCAGAAATCAAAATGTTCAAGTCTAATTAAGAACTCGGGCTGTTGCATCAAAAAATCTGCCACATCCTTAGTCATTCTTCATATCTAATTGTTTTTAACTGATGACAAAATTGAAGTACTTGGATTGAATCTTGAATCAGCTTATTTTCTTTGGGCTGAAAAGTCAAACATATTAAAGCTATCACTGCTGTGTCTGATTTCCCAACTAACTGCTATGTACTAGCTAGCCCCATGCCCATCTTGTGACTGGTTGCTGCACTAGGAGTCTTTGTCATTAAATGGAAAAGGGAAGCTACAAAGTGGCATCAATCCTGGCAGAATAAATCTGCAGACAGGAAGCCTTTCTACTCCCAGAATGTCTTTCCCATGTCACTAGATCTTTTTTAAAAAAATCACTTTGTTTTGATGTACTCCTTGAGTTTTTACCAAGTGGAGATTCATTGAGCTTAATTCATTGAGTCTCTTTTTGAAAAACACCAGTTTAAATAAAGACAAATCTATGACTTATGGATCTCTTTCTTTCAAATTGATTTCTTAAACAGAAATTATCAGGGCTTTTTATATGTTTCATGTATTGGAAAACTTCAAGGAGTGAATGTAAAATGTAGTATTTCTTTTTTTCTTTTCCAGAAAATGTCTCATAAGACAGAGCATGTGCTGGGACGTTCTGGGATAAACCAAAGTAGCATTTCAATTGAATGGCAACCCACTCCAGTGTTCTTGCCTGGAGAATCCCAGGGATGGGGGAGCCTGATGGGCTGCTGTCTATGGAGTCACACAGAGTTGGACACGACTGAAGTGACTTAGCAGCAGCAGCAGCATTTCAATTGTCCCAGATACTATCCATCCATCCATCCATCCTGCATTGTTTTCACAAAGATAAAATACATAGCATCCCTGACATGATAGAATGCACAGTCTATTGGAGGAGTCAGATATTAAATAACTACTACTACTACTACTACTAATACCAATAATACCATAATAATTATGTAATATTAGTAGTATTAATAATAATATTAATAATACTATAGAGTGATAAGTACTATAACAGATGGATGCCTACTTTTTTGGTAGTTAAAAAAAAAAAAAAGATATTCCAAAAACTTATTAGGAACTTACACATTCACTGTATTCAAGGTTAGTCTCAGGATGTCAAATGCCAATAATTTGAGGCTATGTAACAAAACTGTGTGGAGGTACAATATAACACAATCTTACAAAGTAAAACAATATGCAATTTACCTTATATATATATATTTAAAACTTTTTATAATCTTAAATTCAACTCTCATAGTAAAGATTTTATACTCATACAAAATCTTACTTATGAGAGAGTGGACCCAGAAGTCTACTGATGTACTGTATACACAAGAGAAAAAGCAAAGTGGAAAGAAGTAACTCTACGGTTAAAGAGAATTTCGGCAGGCAATAGTAATACCAGGAAGTCCTTACCTTTCTTACAGAAACCCTGTCTGTTGTCTCATTTATGTGATTCTCAGATCTACAATAACTTTGAAAGGTGCACAGCAGCAGATAAATCAGCATTTCCAGTATTTTAATATAGTTTTTAAAAAATGTGTTCTAGTTAATTGTCTTTTGTTTGTTTCTATATCAGACCATGACCTCCTTCCAAAAAAAAAAAAATGCCAAGAATAAAATCATTTGGGGAATATTCTTTTAACTTATCCTTTTACAAATTTTTTAAAAATGGAACTTTCTTACTCATAAAAGTTTTACCCTTTTCACTAGCAATTTTTGTTTATGAACTTTTAGCATCCTCACCCATGCCATTTTCTTTAAAACCCCCTATGATATTGTACAGTTATTAGGTGATAATCATGTACAATGGCTATCTGTTGGAATATCTTTAGTAACCTGAGGCTGCTTTAACAGCTTACCTGGACCTGTTTCGCATGTAGTGGGGAACTGTTCAAGGCATGGACTTGAGTGATTTGGGTAAATCTGAGTTTCTTGGACCCACCAGTAAGGCCGATGACCAAATAATATCCTGTATTTAAAGAAATATAAATATGCATATATATTTAAACACACAGTTGTTACTTAATTGGAGACTAGCTATTCTCTCCTATAAAAATGACTCAAGCAGACTGTTGATGAGGAAAGCTCATTATTGAGAGACTTTGAAAGAATTTAAGTTCTGGTCTGTCTCTCATTATAGAGGATGAGTCATATGGAGTTTGGGATCCTAGTTTCCAATAAAAACAGGGACTTTTTTCCTTGCAAGGGAAGTCTTTCAGTGCTTTGGAACTTAGACTGAAAATATCAAAGTGGTCCTTGGAATTATTAATCTGTTCATTATGGTGCAATTCGTTTAACTCACTTCTTGGTTAATCATACCATATATGTTATAGGCTTTTGGAATTTACTTCTAAGTCAGATAAAGTATAGACTTCTATGCTTTTTTGTAAGTTCTGTTTACGAATAGGTGTTTCAAGTTAACCAGTATGTTTGAAAGATCATCCAAGTAAAACTATACACATCTGAAATGTGATCATTAAGCCAAAGCTACAAATTTAAGAAGAAGCTTTATGAACAATGAAACAAAACAGAAGGCTTACCATTTAAAAATAAGATTGAACCAATCCCCAATGACTGCTACCCATATCATCTTAGTTCCAACTGTCTGATTAAGTTGAAACCAAAGTGGAAAATAAATAGAAAAGATATTCCGGGGATCTCCAACATTGGACATAAAATTTAGAAAATTGTAGTAAGCTCGGTAGTCCTTCTGCAAATGCTGAATAACGAGCACTCCATTCCTATGAAGGAAATCCATCTTGAAAGAGAGGCAGTTCTAAACATAGAGTGAGCGGAGCTGAAGTGCTCTGAGTTCTACCATTTTTATACGTTTCTCTCTTGGCGTGTCCAGCCATTACTGTGACATGTGATACTGACCATCTGTGGAGAGGGCATGTCTGTCCTCTGCTGAAAAGTTCAACTACTTTATGATTTTAATTGATGCTAAAGAGGTGAAGTAAATGCGGATCGGTGGCAAGTCGAGGGGAAATTTGGGTAGAGATACAATGCATTTCTTATGCAGTCTGTCTTTTGTGTGAACAGTTGGATCATGTTTGCTTGAAATTTTTGCACGGTTCATTTCCTTCAAGGGCAGAGACATTAGCAATTTCTGTGCTTCACTAGAAGACTATGTAAATAATTACTGCATGTCAAATAGCCCTTAAAGCAATGCATTTTAATTTAAAATAGACTGTGGCTCTTTGACTATTTTATTGGGTCTTTCAGGAAAACAGATGAGTAAATATCTAGGCATGAAAAGTTTATATGATATGACAGTATTTTCTGATTGCAGATGTTTAAATAAAAATATTTTACTATTTCCTTATTAGCAAAGAGAATAATATGAGAGATGTGGAACAGAGAAGAAAATACATGGAGTTTATGAAATCTGGAAGGAAATGTGTTATTTTTCGACTGTGAGGCCAGAAAGCAGATATGGAGATTACTGAGTAGTAGGTCTACTAGATGGTAGAACTGTTAGGAATGAGGCATATTTTTATTGGCTAGCAAAAACAATTGAGAGCATGGGAGAGTTGCTCGTATGACAGAGCCCAAGAAAATAAAGTCAGTCACTGTTTCCATTGTTTTCCCATCTATATGCCATGAAGTGATGGGACTGCATGCCATGATTTTAGTTTTTGAATGTTGAGTTTTAAGCCAGCTTTTTCACTCCCCTCTTTTACCTTCATGAAGAGGCTCTTTAGTTCCTCTTCACTTTCTGCCATAAGGATGGTGTCATCTGCATATCTGAAAAGTGAAAGTGAAAGTTGCTCAGTCATGTCCAACTCTTTACAACCCCATGGACTATATAGTCCATGGAATTCTCCAGGCCAGAATACTGGAGTGGGTAGCCTTCCCTTCTCCAGGGGATCTTCCCAACCCAGGGATTGAACCCAGGTCTCCTGCACTGCAGGCAGATTCTTTACCAACTGAGCTATCAGGGAAGCCCTGCATATCTGAGGTAATTGATATCTCTCCTGGTAATCTTGATTCCAGTTTGTGCTTCCTCCAGCCTACCATTTCACATGATGTACTCTATCCCACTCCAGTACTCTTGCCTGGAAAATCCCACAGATGGAGGAGCCTGAGTTGGACAAAACTGAGCAGTGTGACAGTGACTTCACTTTCACTTTTCACTTTCGTGCATTGGAGAAGGAGATGGCAACCCACTCAAGTGTTCTTGCCTGGACAATCCCAGGGACGGGGGAGCCTGGTGGGCTGCCATCTATGGAGTCGCACAGAGTCAGACACAACTGAAGTGACTTAGCAGCAGCAACTCTGCATAAAAGTTAAATAAGCATTCAATACGCCAGCAAATTTAGAAAACTCAGCCGTGGCCCCAGGACTGGCCCCATCATTTAATGGCACCTTATTATGGGGATCCAGTGTCTACAGGTACCTCCCTAGACTCTTTGCTTCTCTTGGAGGAAATGTTTTGACTGACCAGTCTTTTGGGGTGCTTTTTAAAAAATTCTATGCCTTTCCCAGATAAATTAAATTTCTGGTTATGGAAGTTAGGCATTAGCATTTTAAAAATACTTTCCAAATGATTGCAATGTGCAGTTAGGGTTGAAATCACTGATATAAAGCAATTCATACATAGCTTGTTCTCCTTTTGGCCTTAAACCCCTCCCTCTGCCAAAAGTCTACCTGAAAGAAGCTGCACTGACATTTAATATGTCAACTATTGGGCTTAATTGGATTTCCCATTACATTAGATTTTGCACTAAGTGATGTATCTTGTCAAGTCTTCGGAGACTCTATCTCTAGAATGAAAGAAAACCCTAATCTCCAGAAGAGGTAAAGCAGTGGAGGTAATTGAAGCGCACTTCTCATTAAATAGGGCATAGTAATGGCAACTTTGCTCACTGGGTTTTCTGTGCTTCTCTCCCAAAAAGAGCTTAAAATACAGCCTGGCTTCTATGCGTGAGAACTTGGGTCTGACAGTCACTAAGCAGGACTGCAAATGGCATCAGATCACTTTTCAGAAAGTGTCTTTAAATGTCTTCCAGGAAATGAGTATTAATCTCTGTCCATGGTGAGAACCTCACAGTCTCCTTTATTATTTTTACTGCGGTGGGAGGAGAGCCAGGAAGTAGTCTGCCAGCACTGGCTCTCCCCAGGTTTTGCTCTCCCCTCGGGCAGACTACAGACTATGAATTATATTCACTCTCATTCTCCCACTACTGTGCTAATCTGATCTGAGGGATGTTTGGGATACAATTAATTGTGCTGAAAACTCAGTTGTGCTTTAGAATGTCTTGCATTTATGATCTGCCAGTTATTTACCTTTAAAAATACTCCATCTGGGGGCTTTGCTGGTGATCCAGTGGCCAAGACTCTGTGCTCCCGAGGCAGGGGGCCTGGTTCAATCTCTGGTCAGTGAACTAGATCCCACATGCTGCAACTAAGACCTGGCACAGCCAAATTAATAAAAAATCATAATAAAAAAACCACTCCATCTTATTACCCAATTTTAACTTCACAGAGGTCTTCATTTTAGGGATGAGGAAATGAACAAGTAACTGCCCAGGTCATTTTTTTTAGTATGGGAGGCCTGCTTGGAAATGAAATTTTGTTTCCAGAGCAATGATTTTTCTCAATTTAAGCCTTGTCTTGGCTTCTTAAGGCCAATATTGATGAAATTTTTAAACAGCTGCAAAATAAATAATAGCTAATGCTATTGGGCATCTGGTCCCATCACTTTATGGGAAATAGATGGGGAAACAGTGGAAATAGTGTCAGACTTTATTTTGGGGGCTCCAAAATCACTGCAGATGGTGATTGCAGCCATGAAATTAAAAGATGCTTACTCTTTGGAAGGAAAGTTATGACCAACCTAGACAGCATATTCAAAAGCAGAGACATTACT
>NW_011495014.1:93800-98751 GCF_000754665.1 Bison bison bison
CATATTGAAAAGCGGAGACATTACTTGGCCAACAAAAGTCCGTCTAGTCAAGGCTATGGTTTTTCCAGTGGTCATGTATGGATGTGAGAATTGGACTGTGAAGAAGGCTGAGCGCCGAAGAATTGATGCTTTTGAACTGTGGTGTTGGAGAAGACTCTTGAGAGTCCCTTAGACTGCAAGGATATCCAACTAGTCCATTCTGAAGAAGATCAGCCCTGGGATTTCTTTGGAAGGAATGATGCTAAAGCTGAAACTCCAGTACTTTGGCCACCTCATGCGAAAGTTGACTCATTGGAAAAGACTCTGATGCTGGGAGGGATTGGGGGCAGGAGGAAAAGTGGACGACAGAGGATGAGATGGCTGGATGGCATCACTGACTCGATGAACGTGAGTCTGAGTGAACTCCGGGAGTTGGTGAGGGACAGGGAGGCCTGGAATGCTGCAATTCATGGGGTCACAAAGAGTCAGACACGACTGAGCAACTGAACTGAATGCTATAACCAGCTCGTTTCAAATGTTTTCAACCACCCAGACCTCCAGTTTCCCTGTATCCTGATTTGTTGGCACTGAACCACATCTGGTCAGCTGCTTGATCACTAAGAGGACTTCACAGATACAGTCACCACTTGGAATTGTTGGATGGCTCATCCCATCATTTGACAACAGGGACACAGTTGTGGGTACTCAGTGGCTACTGTTAACTTCCCAGTTGCTGACATCTTCCCTGGAGAAAATATAAAGTGGCACAAAGATGGGTCCCTCCAGAGCTTACGGGGAGCGCTGATGCCCATCTGCTGCTGATGGTCCTGGGACCCAGCATATGTTTTCTTCTCTGGGAATAGTCATGCATTGAAATAAATTGTGCTGTGCTAAGTTGCTTCAGTCGTGTCTGACTCGTTGTGACCCTATGGACCACAGCCTGCCAGGCTCCACTGTCCATTGGATTCTCCAGGCAAGAATACAGGAGTGGGTTGCCATTTCCATCTCCAGGGGATCTTTCCGACCCAGGAATCAAACCTGTATCTCTTATGTCTCCTGCATTGCCAGGCAGGTTCTTTAAGACTGCTAAGTCACTTCAGTCATGTCCAACTCTGTGCGACCCCATAGACTGCAACCGACCAGGCTCCCCCATCCCTGGGATTCTCCAGGCAAGAACACTGGAGTGGGTTGCCATTTCCTTCTCCAACACATGAAAGTGAAATGTGAAAGTGAAGTCGCTCAATTGTGTCCAACTCTTAGCCACCCCATGGACCACAGCCTACCAGGCTCCTCCATCCATGGGATTTTCCAGGCAAGAGTACTGGAGTGGGGTGCCATTGCCTTCTCCATCTTTAAGACTAGCACCACCAAATAAATTAAATTTACTCAGATGAGAGCAAACAGAGATTATTTATTCTGCTTGCTATAGCAAGGGCCAGCCACCATCTCATGCATCTGACAAAAACACAAAAGTGGACAGAGGATTGGAAACACTTTATAAAAAAAAAAGGAAGGCAGGCCTCAGGGTTGCTCTGATAAAAGGTGGTTGGTGGCGTGTGTAATCTGGAGATGAGCTTCTAGAAGTAGAGCATCTTAGGTGATCTGTTTGGGAAACCATTCGGCTTTCTCTGGTTGGTCCCGAGTTGAAGGCAGGGGCAAAAAAACTGGCCGTCATTGACCAAGTTCTGAGCACTCTGGGCATTTTGCTTCAGATGTTATGGATCAGAGTTCTGTTGTTACATTTGGTCTGGCCATTGTCCATTTGTATACTCTGTCTTTCACAAGACAAATTGAATAAGCATATGTCAGAAGCAATTTATGCAGCATCCCACCAAGAAATAAGGGACTCCCTGTGATTCTGAGTCTGTAATTCTTATTTATTAATATTTATTTCTTTGGCTGTGCTGGGTCTCAGTTGCGGTACTTGGGATCTTCTATCTTCGTTGCAGTTTGGAGGATCATCAGTTGTGACATGTGAGATTCTTAGTTGCAAACTTAGTTGTGGCATGTGGGATCTAGTTCCTTGACCAAGGATGGAACCTGGGCCCCCTGCATTGAGAGTGCAAAGTTCTAGCCACTGGACCACCAGGAAAGTCCCTATAATTCTTATTATTAATTGAGTTAAAATGAGGATATGTGCTTGCTTGTCAAGGACAAATCAATTTATTCAGGTATATCATGACTCTGTGAGGCATTGGCCTTGACTAATCAGAGTCTGTACTCTTGGCCTTTTTGTTTTTGCATAATCACTTTCTATAATTCCCATAATCTCTTTAATGAACCATGAAGAAAGACATTACTTTGCTTTATTCTTTTTCTAAGATGTGTTTGAGCCATAAATTTTATCATATTCTTTCTTCAGAAACTTCCTTAAATTATAATGTGAATGATATCAAATACATTTTGTCTTACAATTAAAAATTTAACTTTACTCATTCAGTACTTCAGAGTCTGTGGACTGTAAGGAAGTTGGTTGCACATTAGCTTTTCATCTTAGGTGGATAATTTAAAAAGACTGTCTCCTGAGGACTCTGCTTCTGTAGACTATGGGATAATTAACCACAGCAAAACACCTTGATTTCTTTCACCTCTTAACAGGAACTGCTAAATCTGTTTCTTTCCCATAGTTCATCATTTTTTATCTTCTCTTATTTTAGCTTATATATACGTCTCAGCATTGGCTTCTCCAACCAGCTCCCTCACCATTCCTTTAATAGTGCTTTCTCTCCAACGCTCTTTTCTTGTAGGGATTTTATTCCTCTGCTAGCGCTAATATATGCAGTATCAGACTGGGTGGTTTAGATAACAGAAATTGGAGTCCGCCAGTCCAAGATAAAGGTGTCACAGGGTTGGTTTCTTCAGTGGCCTCCGTCCTTGGCTTGCAGGTGGCGTCTTCTCCTTGTGTGCTCACATGGTCTTCCTGCTGTGAAACTCTGTCCTAATCTCTTTTTATAAGGACATGAGTCACATTGCATTAATGCCCAACTCTAATGTCCTCATTTTAACTTAGTTACTTACCACTTTAAAGACCCTAATTCCAAAACAGTCACATTTGCTAGTTACAGTGGTTTAGGAATTCAACCTAAGACTTCAGAGAGGTGGGGGTGGGGGATGCAATTCAGCACATTAACAGAGACATGATTACAATGTGTGACTGTATATTCGTCTTGAGCGTCTGTGTTTAATCTCTCTCTCCTGCACCTCTTGCACAGTACAAGTTCCATAAAATAAGGGATCATGTTTTCTGTGTGTGTGAACCACCAATACAGTCCCTAGCACAAACCTATGCAGGATCTGATTTTCCATGATGCTGGAGAAGCTTGCATGGGTCCCTGCCATGGCAGTTTATTACTGAGTGATGATGCGAGTTGTAATAATACCAATTTTTTATTCTTTTTCTCAAAGAGAGGATCCAACATTACAGGAGTTTTAAAGCCCACAAAATCTGGAACTAACCTTAGGTCTATTATTGTTATTTAGTAAATATTTTTGGGGGCTTCTCAAGTGACTCAGTGGTAAAGAACCTGCCTGCCAATTCAGGAGATGAAGGAGATGAAGATTCGATTCCTGAATCAGGAAGATCCCTTCAAGGAGGAAAGGGCAACCCACCTCAGTATTCTTTCCTGGAAAATCCCATGGACAGAGGAAACCAGCAGGCTACGTCCATAGGGTTGCAAAGAGTCAGACACAATTGAGTGGCTAAGCATGCATGCAAACGTTTCTTAAATGAATAGATTATTGAACAAAACTTGATGTGACTGCTAACTTATAAAGAGTCAGTTAATCTAAACTCAAATTCATTTTCTTAGAGATGATATTATAAAGTTGCCAGATCAAGAAAGCTTCTTTAAGGTAAAGAAAATTACAGACAATGTTTATCTAAGAAAAAAGTAATATATGTACGCATCTGCTTATGCTTAAAGATAATAGGAAAATAAGCAGTTTAAAATGTTTTAAGGTTATCTATAAAGAAATGAAGGGAATACAGTGTAGGGAGTGGGAAACACTTGATTTCTTTAAATACTCTTATTTTTTAGATTTGAATTTGAAATCATGTAAATAGCTTACGTAATTATAAAATTTAATGGAATTTTAAAACCAGTTCTTGCAAAAAAATTTCAAATGGGACAAATGATGAAAAGGAAAACAATGCTTGCTTGACCCGTTATACCTGTAAAGCATTTGCTTCCAGCTCTACAGCACGTATATGTATTTATGATTTTGTTCCTATGGGAACTCTCTTTTCAAGCATTTCCTTAGTCCTCCTCAGTTTGCCATCTGCCACCAGTTGCTTGGGGTGGAGATGCTCCCCAGAACTTAGCCCGTGTGGGTCATAGCAGGAGGGAGATGCAGGAGGTTGGTTCTTTTCACTACTAATGATCTTCAAATGTATCTTTTCCCACCAATAACAGTCTTCTTGATAAACTGGGTCATTTCAAAGTCAAAGATAGTAGAGTTCAAGGCTTCTCCCAAATTGATTCACCAAATAAGATTCACATTATTTATTTGTTTGTTTGTTTGTTTACTTATTTTTGGCTGTGTTGGGTCTTCATTGCTGCATGGACTTTTCTCTAGGTGATCTAGGGCTCCTCTTCGTTGTGGTATGAGAGCTTCTCGTTGCAGTTGCTTCTCTTGTTGCAGAGCATGGGCTCCAAGGCTTCAGTAGTTGCAGCTCCAGAGCTCTAGAGCACAGGCTCAATAGTTGTGGCCCACAGGCTTAGTTGCTCCATGGCATTTGGGATCCAAATTGGGAATCGAACCTCTGTCTCTCGCATTGGCAGGAAAATTTTTTACCACTGAGCCATCAGTGAAGCCCAGAAAAGCCATTTCTAAGACAATTCACAGGAATCCCATCCTGTGGCTGTCCATGGTGCTTATGCCCAGGACCCTTCATTTCCTCCGTCTCTTCAGAGTTATCGTCAATCTTTCAGTCTCCTTAGCACAATTTGTCCTGATAACATTTTTCCTCTTA
>NW_011495014.1:98851-103981 GCF_000754665.1 Bison bison bison
TGCTGCTAAGTCGCTTCAGTTGTGTCCGACTCTGTGCGACCCCATAGACGGCAGCCCACCAGGCTCCCCCGTCCCTGGGATTCTCCAGGCAAGAACACTGGAGTGGGTTGCCATTTCCTTCTCCAATGCATGAAAGTGAAAAGTGAAAGTGAAGTCGCTCAGTCGTGTCCGACCCTTAGCGACCCCATGGACTGCAGCCCACCCGGCTCCCCCGTCCATGGGATCTTCCAGGCAAGAGTACTGGAGTGGGGTGCCATTGCCTTCTCCGAACATATACACAATACTGTATATAAAAAAATAGACAACAAGGATAAACAAACTGTATAGTACAGGGATAAACAAGGATAAACAAATTGTATAGTACAGGGATAAATAAGGATAAACAAATTGTATAGTACAGGGAACTAAACTCAGTAGTTTGTAATCACCTATAATGAAAAAGAATTTGAAGAAGAATGTATCACTTTCCTGGACACTAGAAACAAACACAACATTGTCAATTAACTATACTTCAATAAAAAAGATCTTTTAATCTTATAGCCAGTCTCAAAATCTTGTACTGTTGCCTTATTTTTAGTTAATTACAATAGTTTAATGATTCCAGTTCTACCCAGAACTTTCTTATTCTGACTCATTTAGATTTTCTTAAGATTTGGATTTGCAGTAAATACTGCCTATTTTACTTAGATTACAACTTGTAGTCAGAGACTAGAATTTTTGCAATATGCTTTGCCATGCCAAATATTATATAACCACAAGATATATTCTTATAAAATGAACCATTCATCTATGAGTTGTAGCACTTACTGTAATACAACATCATTCAGAGATATTTGACTTAGCTTGTGTCACTGATGTAGTGGCAATAAGCAAAAATTTATTTTGGCGGCACTGACCTTTAATGTCTCTGTGTATGGTCATTATCTTTTTACCACAAGCTTATCTGTCTTCTCAAAAATAAATTGTGTTTGAGATCTCTCCAGTGTCACCTTGCAATGTAAAATGGATTTATTTCAGACTGAGTTTATACCCTAGTGACTTTCAGAAAATAATTACCTCCACTCTGGCTAGCATCCCAGGAATATTGGCATTCCATAATGACACTATTATCAGTGACCCAGCTACAGATGTTCCAGGTACACCCTCCGCGAGTCTCATTATGCATTCTTTTCTAGAAATGATCATGACCTATACATCTATAACCTGTTTCCTTGGATCACCAAAGGACCCAATGGAGTTGTCCATCGGGCAGTACTATTCATGTTCTCCAAAGTAGAGTTAAGACACTTTATAGCTGGATTCATACCTTACAGATGGCCTAAAGAGTTCCTACTGTGTGTACTCTCAAACTCTGTGGTTTAGTCATTAAGTCGTGTACAAGTCTTGTGACCCTGTGGACTGTAACCCACCAGGGTCCTCTGTCCATGGAATTTTCCAGGCAAGAATACTGGAGCGGGTTGCCATTTCCTTCTCCAGGGGAGGACAACTTTAGTGTGCATCAGAATAACCTGGAAGGCTTACTAAAGCACTGATCACTGGGACCCACATCCAAAATTTTCAATTCAGTAGGAATGGGGGTCAGTCTGAAAATTGACATTTCCAGCAAATTCCTAGATGAGGGTGTTGCTGTTGCATGAAGAACATCACTTTGAGAAGCACTAGTGGTATATGACACGATTCTTACGTGTACTGTTCAGGACAGGGATAACTCACACCTCAAGGAGTTTATAGTCTCATCGGGAAAATATTTATGTAAGTAAATATCACAAATAAATAACATACTGCCCTTAGGGGCTAACAGACAAGTAAATCGACAAGAAGAAAAGCAGATTTAACTTTCTGTTTATGAGATTAGGGAAGCCTATGTGGAGGAGGTAGCAAGTGACTGAGCCTGGATCAAAGGGTAGAATTTAGAAATGTAAAGTTGTAGGATGAAATGGAGAAATACATTCCATTTGAAACATATTGCATTTAAAAACTGTATGACAAAATCTCCATTTTTATATTTATGAGACAATTCAAAGTCTGAAACTTTAAAAAAATTTCAGTTGTCTCAAAAATGTCAAAATTGTGTTTCTAAAACAGATTTTATTGCAATAATGTTAATCAATTAATGGTAATTTTTTAATGTGCTAATGCTGTTGGTTATGTCAAAACGAGTTCTTATCTTTTAGAAAAGCATACTGAGATTTTTGTGGGTGAAATGACATGTTGTTTGGGAGAGTGGATGGGGTCTGGATAGAGCAGGGTTGACCAATGGTTGGTGGTAGCTGGGGCCCTGTGACAGGTATATGAGAGATTCATTGTATTATTTTGTTAACTTTTGTGTATATTATAAATTATTTATAATAATTTTCAAACCCCAAACAGAAACTATATGAGCAAAATTAAAGAAGTACAGGGCTCACTGTTTATTTCTATTAAAATATAAAGTAAACAATTGAACAATAAGGGTAAAATGGTAACTTGAGACCATTTCATTCAATGATTTGACTTGAATGCCACTAAGGAGTATGGACTGTATTTTTAAGATAATGAAGGAACACTGAGAGTGTTTTGAACAGAGAAATAGTATGCACTTTGAGAATATTATTGTGGCAATGGTAGGCAAAACAGATCAGGAGGGCAAGAGTCTGAAGGTAAGTAAGGGTCTGAATAGAAGAAAGGGAAGGTGAGGGTGGTGGAGTACAGGTGAATCTGTAGGCGTTGGCGGGCTTTGTAGGTGGCGCTAGTGGTAAAGAACCCACCTGCCAATGCAAGAGACTTAAGAGACACAGGTTCGATCCCTGGGTCTGGAAGATCCCCTGGAGGAGGGCATGGCAATCCACTCCAATATTCTTGGCAGGAGAATCCCATAGATAGAGCAGCCTGGAGGGCTACAGTCCATAGGGTTGCTAAGAGTCGGAAAGGACTGAAGCAACCTAGTATGCACTCATGTGGGTGTTGGCAACCAGTTAACCATAAAGGAATCATGGAAGATCCCAAGATTCTGAACTTGAGGACTGGGAAAACACCAGTGCCATTAAAATAAAGGGAATATTTATCAAGATAATGATAAAGTTTGTTTCTGAAATATTACTAGTGAGGGATTTTTGTGATCTGACCAGGAGATAGATAGAAATATGTGATTGAAGTGCAGAAAAGTGGGCAAGACAAGATGAATCTGAGAGGCATCTATTTGAGATCAGATGAGATTGCCCTGGAAAATAAGTTGTTAGGAAAAGTGAGTCACAGACTTTAGGAAGAATCTAAATTTCAGGATTAGAGAGAAGAATAGGAACCAGGGAAGGGACTAGTAGAGAGGTAGAAGGTGTAGAACTTCACGTTCATGTAGGTATTTTTTTAGCATCAACTATTCTGCCCAACAAAAATTAGACCAAAATTTAATTATGGGAAATTAAAACTGAATATTCTTTGTACACCTATGTTCATAGCAGCATTATTCAAAATAACCAAAAGGTGGAAACAGCTCAAATAATCATCAATGGATGAATGGAGAAACAAAATGTATATGCATACGTATTAGGCAGGGTGCTACAGAGAAACAGTAGGAAGAGGACGTGTATACATATATAATAAGGAATTTGCTTCTGTGAGGATTTTCTGGATGTTTCTGCCTACTCACACTAGAAGTGAACCTAACAAAAATAGTCCATTAAAGAGGACAAAAAAATAAGTCAGCTATAAGATGTTCATCTTACTGGAAGAGATGTAGTTGTAGTCTGTGTCAGTCTTGAATATCTCAAAGTCTTGCTGATGAGCTCTTTCCAATTTGCTCATGGATCAGTCATGTGTGTCTAGATTCCATCAGAGAAATGGTCCAAGCATTATTTCAAGCTGAAGAAATAATTTATCTTGAATTAGTAATGGCCTAAAGAAATTGCTGAAACTCTTTTCTGATCATTGTTAAAAATTTAGTTTCCATTGTGCTGAGATTAAAATTGCACTTGTGAAATATTGGTAAATTATTAAATGGATAATACTAATTAATTCAACTTGGATTGGGGTAGAAGGGACGCATTCTGTATTTATCTGGACATAGCAGAATGTATGTTTCCTTAAAATCAAAATTGTATGAGTAGTGTGATTGTCTTGTTTTGGGAGCTATATGCATCGCCTTAGCTAAAGGTAGTATCGAATTGCAACAATTTCTCTCTTTCTTTGCTACTGTAGATTTTGTTCTATTTAAAGTCTTATTTATATATGTTTAATAGGATAGTGTATTGAATAGGAAGTGGGTAGTACATAAATCATAATAACAAGAAACCATTTTATATTACAAGGACCTAGTCCAAGGTATTCTCATTTATTTTCTCTTTTAGTCTTCACATAGGGTATATGAAGAAGATATTATTATTATTACCCTCACTTTATAGATAATGAAACTGAGATTAAAGAGACCAAGTAACTTGCCCATCATCACACTTAGCAAATTGGTGGAATCCATCATCACATTTAGCAAAATCAAACCCAGGTAGTCTTATTGCAGAGTTGAAATGTTCAGTTCAGTTCAGTTCAGTCGCTCAATCATGTCCGACTCTTTGCGACCCCATGAATCGCAGCACGCCAGGCCTCCCCGTCCATCACCAACTCCCGGAATTCACTCAGACTCACATCCATCAAGTCACTGATGCCATCCAGCCATCTCATCCTGTCGTCCCCTTCTCCTCCTGCCCCCAATCCCTCCCAGAATCAGGGTCTTTTCCAAATGAGTCAACTCTTCACATGAAGTGGCCAAAGTACTGGAGTTTCAGCTTTAGCATCATTCCTTCCAAAGAAATCCCAGGGCTGATCTCCTTCAGAATGGACTGGTTGGATTTCCTTGCAGTCCAAGGGACCCTCAAGAGTTTCCTCCAACACCACAGTTCAAAAGCATCAATTCTTCGGCGCTCAGCCTTCTTCACAGTCCAACTCTCACATCCATACATGACCACTGGAAAGACCATAGCCTTGACTAGATGGACCTTTGTTGGCAAAGTAATGTCTCTGCTTTTCAATATGCTATCTAGGTTGGTCATAACTTTTCTTCCAAGGAGTAAGCATTTTTAATTTCATGGCTGCAGTCACCATCTGCAGTGATTTTGGAGCCCAAAAAAAGTCTGACACTGTTTCCCCATCTATTTCCAGATG
>NW_011495014.1:104081-104918 GCF_000754665.1 Bison bison bison
TCTGCTTTTCAATATGCTATCTAGGTTGGTCATAACTTTTCTTCCAAGGAGTAAGCGTCTTTTAATTTCATGGCTGCAGTCACCATCTGCAGTGATTTTGGAGCCCAAAAAATAAAGTCTGACACTGTTTCCCCATCTATTTCCCATAAAGTGATGGGACCAGATGCCATGAACTTAGTTTTCTGAATGTTGAGTTTTAAGCCAACTTTTTCACTCTCCTCTTTCACTTTCATCAAGAGGCTTTTTAGTTCCTCTTCACTTTCTGCCATAAGGGTGGTGTCATCTGAATATCTGAGGTTTTAGATATTTCTCCCAGCAATCTTGATTCCAGCTTGTGCTTCTTCCAGTCCAGAGTTTCTCATGATGTATTCTGAATATAAGTTAAATAAGCAGGGTGACAATATACAGCCTTGACGTACTCCTTCTCCTATTTGGAACCAGTCTGCTGTTCCATGTCCAGTTCTAACTGTTGCTTCCTGACCTGCAAACAAATTTCTCAAGAGGCAGGTCAGGTGGTCTGGTATTCCCATCTCTTTCAGAGTTTTCCACAGTTCATTATGATCCACACAGTCAAAGGCTTTGGCATAGTCAATAAAGCAGAAGTAGATGTTTTTCTGGAACTCTCTTGCTTTTTCGATGATCCAGAGGATGTTGGCAATTTGGTCTCTGGTTCCTCTGCCTTTTCTAAAACCAGCTTGAACATCTGGAAGTTCATGGTTCACGTATTGCTGAAGCCTGGCTTGGAGAATTTTTAGCATTACTTTACTAGTGTGTGAGATGAGTGCAATTGTGCGGTAGTTTGAGCATTCTTTGGCATTGCCTTTCTTTGGGATTGGA
>NW_011495014.1:105034-108326 GCF_000754665.1 Bison bison bison
TGCCACCTCTTCTTAATATCTTCTGCTTCTGTTATCTGTAATTAATTGAAGAAATAAATTGACTGCAAGACATTAGTGCTTTGTTAATATCATCAACTATATTCTCTCAAACTCAACATATTAAAATTATAACTCATGATGCTTCTTCCTCCCAATACCTCTCCCTGAAAATACCAGATCTGCTGAATAGACAGCTTCAATTCTGCCATCAACATCATCATTGTTTCAAACCTTAAATTACCGCTGACTTACTACTCTGCTTTTCACATTAATCTACAATACAGCCAATCAGAGACAGCAGGTAGCAAGAATCCTGGCTATAAAAAGTTTTTATGTATTATTTTTCACTGAAGTATAGTTGAAAATATTGTAAATCAAAACTATATTAGTTTCTGGTATACAACGGTAATGCTTCAATATTTTTACAGATTATATTCCAGTTAAAGTTATCATAAAATATTGGCTATATTCTCTGTGCTATATAAAATATTCTTGTAGTTTATTATTTACATAGTAGTTTGTATTTATTAATCGCCTACCCTTATCTTGCCCCTCCCTTTCACTATTAAAAATTTTGTGTTGCTGAGTTTCTACTGCGGCTGGGACTACCAGTATTAGTTACTGCCTTTTCATGTTTCTGTTTTAATTCACAGGGTTAAAACCAGAGTCAAGAAATTTTGGAATTTGTTATTATTATTAGCCAATAAACAGTAATATTTCAGCCACTAGACAGATTAAGCAATGGTATTTTTATAAGCTTTATTAAGTGAGTGAAGTCGCTCAGTCGTGTCCGACTCTTTGCAACCCCATGGACTGTAGCCTACTAGGCTCTGAGGAGCTTCTCAGTCCATGGAATTTTCCAGGCAACAGTACTGGAGTGGGTTGCCATTTCCTTCTCCAGGGAATCTTCTCAACCCAGGGATTAAACCTGGGTGACCCGCACTGCAGGCAGACGCTTTACCGTCTGAGCCACCAGGGAAGCCTTAGTTTTATTTAAGCTACCTGTAGCATTAAAGAAAAGGCTATATACTTGGCAACAGAATACAATTAAAGTTCAATATTTATATTTTTTTTGCGGAAACCTTTATCTGAAAAGGATGAATGGCCAGTCAGGCGAGTCCTCCAGGAGCTGTAATACTTTCCTGAAGTAGAGCTGACGAGGTCGGCTGTTCTCAAAAAAGAACTACCAATCCCAGAATGCCATTTTCTCTATTTTTCTCGCGAGAATCCCAGAGGGCTAGCTCAACCAATCCCTTCATGAAAGAGCCTACGCTATAAGCCAATAAGAAGGCGTATGGGAGCCCAAAGGCGGGAGGCGGAAGGCGCCTTAGGTTTGAAATAGGAAAGCTGGCTTGGCTGCGGCAGCGCATTTTGGAGTTCGGCTGTTGATTGAGATCGATTCAGGTCTTGTGGGGCAGGTGGCCGGGCTCAGGCCTGCCGGAGAAGGTGGGAATTGAGCTGGGCTCCGAAACCCGCCTGTCGCGGTAGGGGAAAGTGGGTTTGGAGGCGGAATGCGTATTTTTGGGGCGGAGTCTGAAATGTACCTCTTGTTGCTGTTTAGGGAGCAGAATGGGCAGCCACAAGGCAGAGGGGTTTGGGGTTTCACCGAAGACAAGTCTGCGAATTTTCTGAGGAGATTTTATGTCATTGGGAAGGTTGTAGCGTTACAGAAAAGCGATGGGACCTGGGATCTTAGATCCTTTCACAGGGGAGGAACTGAGGCCGGGAAAGTCGAGGTTACTTGTACAGGTCCTGGACTAAACCTACTAAACTGTCCTCCAGTTTCCATTTTACTGCCACCTGCCCTGATCTGGAGGTGGAGGAGGAAGGAGTGTAGATAAGTGGGATCTTACCCCATGATACGGGCTGTGCCTTCCGGGACCTGGCAATCCAGGCCGGAATCAAAAGGGTCAGAGTTGGAAGGAGTCTAAGCAGTCCCCAACTTTACTTGTGAGAAAACGGAGGCAGAGTCATATTTCCCAGGGTCAGAGTGAGTGTTGCGTGGGGATAACAGTCATTGCTACTAATGAATTCCTAGGGAGTGATGGTGTTCTGATTTCCTGCTGCACCTATACCATAGTTAAGTTTCAGTGGCTTGATATGCCCTGGGATATTTAGAGTTAAAAGTAAGTTGCTATGGGAGTAGGGGTTTAAGGGATGCACATTACCCTGTCAACAAGGATTTACTGTATAGCACGGTAGATTGAAATCTTGTAATAAACTATAATGGAATCGAGTAGAAAAATAGAATATAGATATATATATGACTGAATCACTTTGTTGTACACCTAAAACTGACACAGTATTGTAAATAAACTATACTTCAGTGTATTAAAGAAAGTAAGCTGCTAACCATTTTCTAGCAAATATCAAACTGCAAAAATATACTTGACTAAAATACGTGGCTGATATGGTTTCAGTAACTTAAAAAATACAAAGTGTGTCCTATTTGTTTTGTAGCCTTGTCTTACAAAATGGTAGAGGATGAACTGGCACTATTTGATAAAAGCATAAATGAATTTTGGAATAAATTCAAAAGCACTGTCAGTGACACCTCCTGTCAGATGGTGGGACTAAGAGAAACCTACAAGGACTCCATTAAAGCGTTTGCAGGTACCTATATTTAACTTATAACATGCTGTTATTCTTTGTTGTTCTTGTCTGTTTTTTAGTGTAATTTCAGCTGAATTGAAACTTCAACTCCTTTCCTCTTTCAGAAAAGCTGTCTGTGAAATTAAAGGAAGAAGAACGGATGGTTGAAATGTTTCTGGAATATCAAAATCGTATGTGACAAAGTGTAGAAATAGATCATAGAGTTTTTTTAGATTAAACATCTTCAGAAAATCCCTCATACAAGTAAAACAGTGTGTTTATATATATCAGTTCAGTTCAATCGCTCAGTCGTGTCCCACTCTTTGCAACCCCATGGACTGCAGCATGCCAAGCTTTCCTGTCCATCACCAACTCCCAGAGCTTGCTCAAACTCATGTCCATCGAGTCGGTGATGCCATCCAACCATCTCATCCTCTGTCATCCCCTTCTCCTCGTGCCTTCGGTATTTCCCAGCATCGGGGTCTTTTCCAGTGAGTCAGTTCTTTGTATGAGGTGGCCAAAGTATTGGAGCTTCAGCTTGAACATCAGTCCTTCCAATGAACACCCAGTCCACCTTTAGGATGGACTGGTTGTATCTCCTTGCAGTCCAAGGGACTCTCAAGAGTCTTCTCCAATACCACAGTTCAAAAGCATCAATTCTTTGGCACTCAGCTTTCTTTATGGTCCAACTCTTTTAAGC
>NW_011495014.1:108426-139103 GCF_000754665.1 Bison bison bison
ACTCTTTTATATATATATATATATACATACATATATATATATGTATGTATATGTATATACAGCTTCCCTGGGGGCTTAGTGGTAAAGAATTTGCCTACCAATGCAGAAGTAACAAGAGAAGTGGGTTCAATCTCTGGGTTGGGAAGATCCCCTGGAGGAGGAAATGGCAACCCACTCCAGTATTCTTGCCTGGAAAATTCCAGAGGAGCCTGGCAGGCTGCAGTCCATGGGGTCATAAAGAGTTGGACTGAACACACATGCACACAATCCAGCTTAATAAATACAACATCCTATGTTATACCTTCCTCTTCTCTCACCTTCTAGAACTAATCTGTCAGTATTTTACTTTAGTACTGAGGTTTTGAATGTTATATATGTGGCAGCATTTTGTATTAATATGTATTCTGTCCCCTTTTCACTTAGCATTTGCTCCTGAGATTCATCTTCACTGATGTATAAGTGCCCATATTTTTGAAAAATGAGTTTCACAGACTAGAATACAAAATCAGTACATGTTCATCACACTGATGTATAAATGCCCATGTTTTTTTAAAATGAGTTTCGCAACTTTGAAAAACTAGTTCTCTCAGCTCTTTGGTTGTAGGTTTAAAATCTGACAGTTTTTCTCTCTATATTTTTATTGCTCCTGCCTTTCAATGGCACCCCACTCCAGTACTCTTGCCTGGAAGATCCCATGGATGGAGGAGCCTGGTAGGCTGCAGTCCATGGGGTCGCTAAGAGTCGGACACGACTGAGCGACTTCACTTTCACTTTTGACTTTCCTGCATTGGAGAAGGAAATGGCAACCCACCCCAGTGTTCTTGCCTGGAGAATCCCAGGGACAGGGGAGCCTGGTGGGCTGCCGTCTATGGGGTCACACAGAGTCGGACACGACTGAAGCAACTTAGCAGCAGATTGTCCAGAGTAGATTAGCAGCTTTTACTGAATTCTCACACACAGACCATAGGCTTGTAGCCACAGGCCAAAATCCACTGGAGATACTAAATTTTGCCAAACCATGTTTTGAACACTGTCACATCAGAGTGTCTTTACATGGGACGCATGTACTTAATGTGCTACAGTCCCTGATTGTTTCTTCTGCTTTGCTTTGCCTTGACCACTTATTATCTGGCCCCTGAAGGCATGTGATTTTGGAACTCCTGGGAAGCTGTTATAGGAGACTTCTACCCAGGTCCACTTTCTTAGCTGCCCTGAAGCTTCCATGCTCTTTTACTGCTTCTCATTCCCTCTGTAACCAGCAGCAGGAAGGAAAAGCACACAATCCTTCAAATGTTAGAATAAAAACATTCCTATACATGGTATTTATGTACCACTTACTAGCTTAAAATTTTTCATACCATCATTAGATACCCTAATCCTGTGGGGTAAATAAATGGGACAGCCATTGTTAAACTTGTGTTTTGTTGTTCAGTTGCTCAGTCGTGCCTGACTCGGCAGCCCCATGAACTGCAGTGTGCTACGTTTCCCTGTCCTTCCCCATCTTCAGGAGCTTGCTCAAACTCATGTCCATTGAGTCAGTGATGCCATCCAACCATCTCATCCTCTGTCATCCTCTTCTCCTGCCTTCAATCTTCCCAACATCAGGGTCTTTCCTAATGAGTCGGCGCTTTGCATCAGGTGGCCAAAATACTTGCTTTACAACTGAGGAAAAGAGGACCCACAGTTGTGATTGAATCAAGGTCCTCGGGTAACAGCTGAGAAGCCAGAGGGGCACTGAGAACTTTTGGCATTTACATCTGCATCTCTTTTGCAGTAAAATTCTACTTAATTATCCTTAAAAAGTAGCATTTTTCTTTCTGGTAATTCTGATAAGATGTTTATTTTTAAATTATGTCTTACATAATCTGATCATGTCCACAAAGTCTTAGAAAATACAGAATAGTGTGTAATTGGTATGTTTATTGCTTTATTTGCATTTCTGTGATTACTGAGTTTAAATTATCTTTTGTATTTGTTAATCATCTTCATTTTGTGTTTCCTTTGTTCATTCCTTTGTCCTTTTCTTTCAAATTTATATTTGTGTCTTCTTTAGATTAAGAATAGTAACCTTTGTTGAGAGAGGATAGTTTAATGGCTAAAAGCATGACCTTTGAAGTTAAGACCGAAGTTTGAATCCAGGTCTTACTGTTCATTGCATTCTAGCAGGTAAAGCTGTGAGCAAGTTTTTGAACTGCTGAGATTTCTTTTTCTTCTTCTTTGTTTTAATTGAAGTTATGGTTAGTTTACAGGGTGTTAGTTTCAGGTATACAGAAAAGTGATTAAGTTATATATACATATTTATTGTTTTTCAGATTTTTTTCCCTTACAGGTTATTACAAAATATTGAGTAGAGTTCCCTGTGCTATACAGCAGGTCCTTGTTGATTATCTGTTTTATATATATATATTAGGTTTTTTTCTTTTAAAAAAGAGTAAGACGTCCATCATAGTTGTATTATTGTGAAACGTGAGTAAATTTATATAAATATAAGAGCAAGTATCTAGCTTATAGTAGAGTTTTTATATTTATTTGATTCAAATATAAGTTTGTCTGCTTGCCTGCCTTTCTCTTCAATTTCCTTTTGCCTTCAAGTAAAAAGATCTTTCCCCGTATAGTTAATTTTATATTCACAGATACTGCCTTTTAGGTTTCATAAAGTTTCATTTTACATTTAAATATATAATTTAAATGTGGATTTTATTTTGGATTTCAGCACTGTTTGGGGAACAGTCTACCTCTTGATTTATGATATTTATCCTAGTAATTTCCTAAATATACCCATATTTGTTTGTGATCTTTTGTTTGTTTAACTGAGTTGTAGTCAACTACTGCACCACTATTGTGTTAATGCTGTCACAGTCACAGTTGTTGAATCTGATAGGGCAAGTCCCTTTTCTTACTATTTTCTCTCCATATTTCCTAGCTGTTCTCACCTGTGTAATTACTTCTGTTGGATCTTCCCTTTCTCTTCCCTCCAAATTCCACTGGGGCTTTATTAAACACAGAAATGGGTTTGGGAAATATTTTCATCTTTATAATATTTAGAAGCTTAAAATGTCTCTCCATATAACTGGGTCAAATGTATGCCTGAGACAAGTTTTGCATTTTTTTCCTTACAAAGCCTGCATATATCTTGATCTAGATTATTCCTGAATGTCTTGATTTCCACCTTCCTTCTTCCGTTCAGTCAGTTGAGTTCAGTTGCTCAGTCTTGTCTGACTCTTTGTGACCCTGTGGATTGCAGCATGCCAGGCTTCCCTGTCCATCACCAACTCCCGGACCCTACTCAAACTCATGTCCATTGAGTCAGTGATGCCATCCAACCATCTCATCCTCTGTCATTCCTTTCTCCTCCTGCCTTCAATCTTTCCCAGCATCAGGGTCTTTTCCAGTAAGTTAGTTCTTCACATCAGGTGGCCAAAGTATTGAAGTGTAAGCCTTAGCATCAGTCCCTCCAATGAATATTCAGAACTGATTTCCTTTAGGATTGACTGGTTTGATCTCCTTGCAGTCCAAGGGACTCTCAAGAGTCTTTTCCAACACCACAGTTCAAAAGCATCAATTCTTTGGCACTCAGCTTTCTTTATAGTTCAGTTCTCACATCCTGATTTGGAACCAGTCTGTTGTTCCATGTCCAGTTCTAACTGTTGCTTCCTGACCTGCATACAGATTTCTCAGGAGGCGGGTCAGGTAGTCTGATATTCCCATCTCTAAGAATTTTCCAGTTTGTTGTGATCCACACAGTCAAAAGCTTTGGCGTAGTTAATAAAGCAGAAGTAGATGTTTTTCTGGAATTCTCGCCTTTTCTATGATCCAACGGATGTTGGCGATTTGATCTCTGGTTTCTCTGCCTTTTCTAAATCCAGCTTGACTATCTGGAAGTTCACGGTTCACGTACTGTTGAAGCCTGGCTTGGAGAATTTTGAGCATTACTTTGCTAGCGTGTGAGATGAGTGCAATTATGTGGTAGTTTGAACATTCTTTGGCATTGCCTTTCTTTGGTATTGGAATGAAAACAGACCTTTTCCAGTCCTGTGGCCACTGCTGAGTTTTCCAAATTTGCTAGCATATTGAGCGCAGCATTTTAACAGCATCATCTTTTAGGATTTGAAATAGCTCAGCTGGAATTCTATCACCTCCACTAGCTTTGTTCATAGTTATGTTTCCTAAGGCCCACTTGACTTAAAATCCAGTATGTCTGGCTCTAGGTAAGTGATTACATCATCGTGGTTATCTGGGTCATGAAGATCTTTTTAATATAGTTCTGTATATTCTTCTTTCTTCACTGCCTCCTTATCTTCCTTTCTTCCTCTCTCCTTTCTTCTATCACTTTGGTATATTTCAGAATAAAAGCCATCTTTAGAGTTTGTTCATCTTTGGTGGTGTTTTCCTTATGTACTTATTTGAAGGGGAGAGCTGCAAAGGTCATGATCTGATTTTGTATTTCTTGGTTTAATTTAGCATTCTCATTTAAAAATGCATTTTTTGTCTGCTCATTTTTGTTTTCAAAGACAAATAGAAAAGGATAAAGATTCTTGTTCTTTTATGGTTTTTTAATCGTCAGGAAATGCTTATCAATTAAAACATTAATTTTGTGAAAGTCAGTATTTTGCTCTTTTTATAGATACATGTTGATGAGCAAAGCATATAGATTCTAGCTAATACTTTGTGCTTCTTACAGAAATCTGCAGACAGAATAAGCTCATTCAAGAGAAAAAAGAGAATTTATTAAAGTTGATTGCTGAAGTAAAAGACAAAAAACAGGAAGTGGAGGCACTGACTGCAAATATCCAGGATCTTAAGGAAGAATATGCTAGGAAGAAGGAAAGTAAGTTTCCAGTTGTACAGGTGTTTAAAACAATCTAAATTTCAAAGTAGTGATGGCTCACAATTATGTACATTTTGCCTTCTCCCCAGTTCATTGCCAGCAGTAGCTAACATACTTTAAGGCCATAGCTAGTCATTCATCTCTCTCTGTAAGGTGTCTGTGAAGTTTGCTAAGTGGGTTTCATTTTCCTTCTTTTGCTTAAAGAACCTTTTTTTTCTGTCTTTTAAAAAATTTATTTAGTTTTAATTAAAGGAAGTTGCTTTACAGTATTGTGTTGGTTTCTGCCAAACATCAACATGAATCAGCCGTAGGTATACCAGCGTCCCTCCCTAATGACCCTCCCTCACACCTCCCGCATTCCACCCCTGTAGGTTGTTACAGAGCCCCAGTTTGAGTTCCCTGAGGCATAACAGCAATTCCTATTGGCTGTCTATTATACATATGGTAATGTATGTTTCCATGTTACTCTCTCCATATATCCCACCCTGTCCTTCCTAACCCTCCTCTTGTCCATAAATCTGTCTCCATTGCTTCCCTGCAAATAATTTCATTAGTACCATCTTTCCAGATTCCATATATATGCATTAATGAAGACTGATCCTTTTGATTTCTAATAGAACCAGAGAATAATGAAATTGAGTTTCATTATTGTGGGAGTTTAATTAAGCAGAGTGGGAGACGGTTTCACTAAATAAGATTTGCCTGGGAGAAACCATTGTGTAATTTATGCAACAGATTCATTGATCACGCATCCTCTGCCAGGAACTATTAAGCGTGTTCTTCATACTGTAAAGGCTCTTTGTCTAAGACTTTTATATGTTTTTTAAAAAGCTGCTTCTTTTAGATAGAAGACTTGTTTGCCCATAAATGAAATAATCAATTCTAAAATCTCTTGAATATAGCAAAGTTAGTGTCTTGAATGCTTTTTCTTATAGAGTTTGTGTACGAATCGACATTATTTTTTTCAACTCTTAAGTATTGCTTAGGGAATATTGCATTAACTTTTGAAGAAAAGTTTTAAACTAGCATGAAATAACGCTGATTTCCTATTTAAAATAATAGAATATTTTTCCAGTGAAGCAACTGATACATTTTTGGCTAACTAAAAAAAGCGAAATGGTGTACAAGAAGTCTTTCTGTTTCTCTGCTGCTTGCAAGTCCTTGGCCTATTTATTCATGCTGCTTTATAATAAAATAGAACAAAACTTATTCCTCTTAATACTGGTGTGTAGTTTTTCATGCAGTTTTTCCTTCCAGCTTAAATGAATAGAAGCCCCTTTTACTACTTGGTGGAGATAGAAAGTGTAGTAAATGTAAATGTAAGCTGATTTATTTGCCTGGTATCATTTTTATGGTTGTTTAAAAGTTTTTTAAAATTAGTTAAAAGAATATTAACTGAATGTTATTTAAAATATTCTATACTCATTGTATGTGTTTTTAATCATAGCTATTTCCACTGCTAACAAAGCTAATGAAGAGAGGTTGAAAAGGCTACAGAAATCTGCAGACTTGTATAAAGATCGACTTGGACTAGAAATTCGAAAAATTTATGGTTAGTATATTAATGTAAGTAAAACATAGGATATTTGAAAAGTCTGTCTTAAGTAGAAAAGAATCTTTAAAATATTTTCAGCTAAGATTGTTAACACACATTGTTAACTTTTTAAACAGTAAGAAAAAATTACAAAACTTTTATCACCCTAATGTAATTACTCTTGCCTTGGTTATTTATCATCCAGTATTTTAGTAAATGTATTTTAGGCATGGTTGCCAGCATGCAAAAAATTTTTTTGTTCCTTGTTCTTACTGGTATTGTATGATTAGTATTTCTCTAATTGCTATAGCCTTCATAATGGTAATTTTAACATAGTGGTATAATAATTCATTCCATAAGTGTAGCTTAATTTATTCAGTCTTTTATCTATTGTTTAACCTATATATTACTCTAAGTTTAACACTTGGATTTTACATTTTTCAGTTTTAGATATACTATAGTGGACATACATAGACTTCTCCATTTGGGGGCACAATTTTCATGAAATTCCCAGAGATGAATTACTGAGTTAAAGCATAGGAATATTTCTGCCACTGTTACATATATATGTGTCAATTTATAGAAATACTTATGGTGTTGGGAGTCCCCAAGATTACATTCTGTTTTGGTGATTTCACTAGAAAGATTTACAAGACTCAGGGTGGCTCAGATTTATGGCAGTGAAAGGATGTGAAACAAAATCAGCCCAAAGGAAAAAGTCACGTGGGGCAAAATCTAAAGGAAACAAGTTTTCAAGAGCCCTAAGCCAGTGGTCTCACACAGGATGTGGTTAATCCCTTCAGCATCGAATTGTGACAGTACATGTGAAGTGGTGTCTACCAGGGAACCTCATTAGAGACTCTGGAAGCTTGGCCAGGTTTTGCTTGGACTTCACCCCAGGAATTATTTGCATTGCTGATTTTGCTGTATCCTTTCACTGTTATCATAGCTCTGAGTACAACCAGTGGTGAGCCCCAGGAATCCTCCTAGTGAATTTTCAAACCTGTAGTAGGCTTGGGGATCTCTGATCCCCCAGACAAGGACCAATCTTGCAAGCAGATCTTTTCTGGGGATAGAAGTCTCAGGCCTGCTAGGTCAACTATTTATGCAATCTGTGTATAATGTAAAGAGTACCCATTTCATTGTTATTTGTGCCAGAATTGTAGTTTCTTTTTAAAGTTTTTTGGTTTATTTTATTATCTGGCAGTTGATAAGATAATAGAAACTTTTAAAAATTACATTTCTTTGATTATTAATGAAAATGTGACCATTTTCCCCATTTATTTACTAATTATACTTCTTTCTTAAATTGGACCCTCTATTCATCAATCTGTTTGCCTTAGTTTTGGTGTTTTTCCTATCTGTCAGAATGAGTTTTTAATACAAAATATTAACCTTTGCTTAGAGGAGAACATAAAGACCAGCTCTGAACTTTTTAAAAAATTTTATTTAGTTTGAATTGGGGGACAACTGCTTTACAATATTGTGTTGGTTTCTAAAAATATGGAACGCTTCATAAATTTACATGTTATCTTTTCACAGGGATGATGCTAATCTTCTCTGTATCATTCCAGTTTTAGTGTATGTGCTACTGAAGCAAGCGTAGCTCTGAACTTTTGATCCGTTGGTCTTTAAGTTTATCTTCACTGTTATCCTGAGGTGCTTTTTTGTGTTTTGTTTAGTTTTGTCTCAAAACCACTTTTAAAGCTTTAAAATTATTTTTAGATTTAAAGTAGAAGTTTCTCATAGTCCTCAAAATCAGGAAATACTGTTTTATAGCAGTGTAGATATTAATCAGAGATGGAGGGAAGAAAGCTCATCTCAACTGAGAGCTTTGGCACAATAAAATAATTCTCATACTAAATAATTTAATCCCTTTTTTCAGGTGATAAATTGCAGTTTATATTCACTGATATTGACCCTAAGCGTCCTGATCGCCCATTTATGTTTTCCCTACGCCTAAACGAAGCAAGGGACTATGAAGGTAAGTACTCCTATCTCTTAACTGGTATTTAAGGTTGGCATCCTGGAATGTTATTTGACTTAGAACATAAAGTAACGTGAAGGCAAGTAATATTCCCACAAGCTGTTGCTTTCTTTTCCAGTCTTGCTTCTTGTGATTTGTCTTCTAAAGGCAATGACTATAGTTTTGATTTGTAGATAGTATCCAGGAACCTTAATAAGTAACTTCTCTTCCGGATGGCACAGTGTCACAATGGCTGAAAGACTTAAAAGACCAGCGATCACTGTATTTCATATGCAAGTTTGAATTATCCTCTTAGAGAATTTAAGCTAAAGCTATAAAGGATATGACTGCCTAAATGTGAATATTGTATGTGATCTAAGTAGATGATTTTCAATTTGAATGTGATCATTTCCCAAAAATAAATTTTAAAATATCCTATCCTGAAAATCCCAAATGTTGATAATTTTGCCTCGTTACTGATTCTGCAGTGATCCAGAAAGGTCTTTAATGTATGGGAAGTTATATGTTCGGCAATAGTGTGAACAAAAAGAATGGAAATTTATTTCTCTCTTTTTATTATTCTAATGTTAAGGATTCTAAAATAATCCTTAACTTACTGGAATTCAGAAAAATGGTTCTTAGCTCTTTATACCTGTGTCCTCAAAGTATTTGTATTAATAGCAGATGGACACTCAGGAAAACGGCTGAGTTGGCTCCCTGATGTGACTTAGTGACTCGAATTTATAGTTTAGGAATGTACTTCAAGCACAAATGTTTGTTTGTTTTTTTCTCTCTCAAGGTAAATATCTTCTAATCTGATGGTGTGTATCAAGCCATCTATAGGAGCCATGTATTGATGATTAAAATCAAAAGTGTAGTCTTTGGTAAAGGTACATGGACTAGAGATTTTGAGCACTCTAAAATTAATTGTTTTCTTAGCAAATTTAGCCTTCCTAGTAGCCTTTACCTAGGGATAATTGATAATTCAAATAAATAAAAATGGAATTTTGACCAAAAATAAATAAATAAATAAAAAGTAAATCCCAAAACCTCCTACCTAGCTTCTCAGTTTTCTCTAAATTGGATAGCCTCTCTTGTTATATAGTGTTATAGTATTTGATAATGTATTGAAATAGAGTCTACAGTATAAATTTGGGACCAGGTGCTCTTTGCTGTTCTTTCTCTGCTTTGGTCATGGGCCTTGTTTCCCAAGCAGTCTCTGCCAAAGAACTGGGAATCTGACAGGCTTCAATTTCTTCTTGGACAAAGGGCAAGCCTGATGGTAGAGAAAGTTGAATCATTCCTTTCCTTCGACCACCTTCACAGGAGACTTGCTCCTAGTACGTACCAGCTGGTGCAACTGCATGTGAGGGCCATACTGTTAGCTGTGACTTTGAGTCCCATTTGGCCATGTAAATACAACTTTGGGAATAGCAGCTACATTTTCTAATGATCCCCATTTCAGTTGTAAAACAGCAGATATTTCTTTCCATAGTTGTCAGTTATTAAGGGTTGGCGTTGAAAGTTGTTCTTTTGACTGAGTGGTCAGAAATTAGATTTGAGGCCAAATTTTGCACAGAAAACTGACAACAGTTTAAAAAAAAATACTGTTAAAATAGTTTAAATAGTTAAAATGTATGGGAAAGATGATAGGAAATGTATCTGCCTTCTGTTCTGTATCTCTGAGCTCTTCAATCCTTGATTACCATCTGTTTGAAACAAGATTGTAGTATTTAATATTTGAATATTTAGAGATTAAACAAAGCAAAGGTCCAAAAGATAGTTAGGATATGAAAATCAAGTTTGTGTGTCATTCTGTGCTGAAAGCATTTCAGGAAAATGGAATTGAACCGACTCGAATCATATGAGAGCGTCTAAGTTAGGAATACATCTCTTCTAAAAATATTGTCTCTTTTTTTTTTCCTTCTAGTGTCAGATAGTGCTCCTCATCTTGAGTGCCTCGCAGAATTTCAAGAAAAAGTAAGGCAGACCAACAATTTTTCAGCTTTTCTTGCCAACGTTCGGAAAGCTTTTACTGCCCTGGTTTATAATTAACATATACACAGTGTATAAAAACCGTTATCCCTTTGTATTTCTCTTTTTTGAAAAACTGTCATTATTTGGTGTTGGTCTATAATCTTTATTTTTGTAACATTTCTGTGTGCTGATTTTTGTCAATTATTTTAATTAAAATCTTGGGAAAGAAGGTTTAAGTCAAGCTATTAGAAGTCATGGATCAGTAATAATAAAAAATGAAGGGAGTGAGTCCAACCTGTGGTTTGCAATTTCTAAAATGTACTTCACAGAGTAAATGCTATCATCCTAATGTCTTAAAGGAAGGAATGTTTTATCTTAAACCAAGAGGGATCTACAGTTAAAGGACAAATCTTTGTACCAGAAGAAAGTTGTGTTCTAAAATATCTAGAAAAGGATCTAATTTTGAAAATCCAAATGTAGAAAATTCATAAGCAATTTCCATTTTGTAATATTTATACTGGTTAGTTGTGGTCTAGACATATATTTGACATCTTTGGAGTCTATTCAGTACAGACTACAACTCAATCAGTTTTCTTCTAGGATTTCATTTTTGTCATTTTTTCCTTATAAATTTGGTTGTGTTTAGGTCTGCTGGCTTTAGTAGAAGCCACATACTACTGTCTCAGGATATCTTGGGCACGCCTAAAAGCCATGGAGCAGTGGCCTCCATGCTTCTAGCTACTTCTGGCTTCCCCTTGCTGTCTGGTGGGGGAGGTTAAGCCAGTTGTCTAGCCAGGGCTGGAGGGAGCTTCAGAGCACTATCCCTCAGTTGGCTCTCATGTCTAGGACTTGGCTCAGGGTTCTGCTCGCCATCGTATAGCAGTGGAATTTATCTAAGAATGCTGTGGGCCAGTGGGAATGTTATTACTCAGCCATCCCCAGTGTGCAGACCAGCTTTTAGGCACCACTGATTGATACTGTCTCTGCAGAGATGAAAGGCTGATAAACTGCCCTGGAGATTAGAGTGTGTGGTACAAATAATCATCTTATCCTGTCTTAGCATGGGCTTGGCTAAAGGAATATTTTAACAGGCAGTTCAGTGAGCAGACTATCCAGTTTTCCTAGGCAAACCTTCACATTTGGCTTTATTTTGTAATATACCTACATTTAAATGAGTATAGAAAGCCATATCAAAACCCAGCTTTGGTTTTTATGGACCTGGCTTGGTTTGGAGTTTATATAAGCAGGATCCATTTCTTAGCTGTTTCTCCTGGGTTAAGATTCCATGGGAAGAACCCCAGCAATTTCAAGTTCATCTCAATCTCTGAACCAATCACTGGTGATTAGAAGAGTAAAGTATATACATTGGATTAGGTTAGCTCCTCGGGAAACCCAGGTCTGGAGGTGGATTAAGCACGATAACTGAGCTAAGAGTAGGGATGTTATTCTTTAAATGGAAATAAACACTAAATGTTTAACATAAAAAAGATAGCAGGTGACTATTATAGTGAGTACATATTTACTGAATTCCCTGCTTGAAAAATATCAACAAGGAACAAAAAATTTTTTCATTAAAACTAGAGAAAAACCACATATCCTACCACAAATTCTGGATATAATGTTTTGAACCATAGAGTGAAAAGGCACCAGGCATTGATTCTGAAAGATCTTTTTTACCTGCAAGGTAGAGAAATGAAGATTGGGGATGAGAGACTTAATGGGAAACTCTCCGCTTAGATCCATTTCTCTTCAAGGACCACCATTCTTCACTTCTAACTGGGGGTCCATCTAGTCAAAGCTATGGTTTTTCCAGTAGTCATGTCCAGATGTGAGAGTTGGACTATGAAGAAGATTGAGCGCCAAAGAATTAATGCTTTCAAACTCTGGTGCTCGAAAAGACTTGAGAGTCCCTTGGACTGCAAGGAGATCAAACCAGTTAATCCTAAAGAAAATCAACCCTGAATATTCATTGGAAGGACTGATGCTGAAGCTGAAGCTCCAATACTTAGGCCACCTGATGCGAAGAGCCAACTCACTGGAAGAGACCTTGTTGCTGGGAAAGATTGAGGACAGGAGGAAAAGGGGGTGACAGGATGAGATGGTTGGATGGCATCATTCACTCAATGGACATAAGTTTGAGCAAACTCCAGGAGATAATGAACAGGGAACCTGGTGTGTTACAGTCCATGGAGTCGCAAAGAGTGGGACACAACTGAGCAACTGAACAATAATGACAAGCTTAAATTTTAAAGTTTAAAGCACATTATGAAAATTGTGCTTTGAATGGTTAAGAACACATAAGAAAGGGAAACCAAGCTAGTCCATTAAACTTCCTCTATCCATTTTATTTAGGATGGTATGTTGTAAAAACAAAATAATAGTTTTCAGCATTTAAAACTTTCCTGATATAGAAATAAAGCACAAGATATAAGATACAAAATACAATTTCTTAAATGGGAAAGAAATATGCCTAAGTAGTAAAACCAATTGAAATGGAATCTCAATGGGGTACACTAACCTATTCCACATTTTGTAATAAAGTGGAACAAGACCTCTAAAATTAAACTCAATCACTAAGTTAAAAAAACAGAATCAGCACAAAATCTGCTAAAATGTCTTACTAATGGGTTTAAAGTTTTGATTTCCCATCTAATGAGGATTAGAAAGTGTTGCTTCTCTTCCAGTTCAGAGGATTCTGATACAGAGACGATTAGTTATACCTTAATTTGTGTACTGTGACAGTGAATTGCCTGTTTAGCTATAAAGCTAGCATAGTATCTTTCCAGGGGCTCAGTGGTAAAGAATCCGCCTGCTAACGCAGAAGAAGGAGACATGGGTTCTGTCCCTGGGTTGGGAAGATGCCCTGGAGGAGGAAATTCGACCCACTCTGGTATTCTTGCCTGGAAAATTTCACGGACGGGGAGCTTGGTGGGCTACAGTCCATGGGGTGGCAACAAAGTTGGACACGAACAACTGAGCAAAATAGCATAGTAGCTAACATACAGTAGAAACTTAATACGTAGTTGTCAATGTTGAACACATTTCCAGACTCAGTAGAAAATTATTTAATGGGAAATTTAAATTACACCTTTGAAAAGGAGCTGACATGTTCGGTAATACCTACAGGCATGTTGCTGAGATGTCCAGCAATTTTTATCAGGTAAAGACAGCTGTATAGGTAATTCTTGAAAAAATGGCAAGCTAATCGAGAATAAGACTCTGAATAAAGACAAGGGTTTCATCTATGTAGAAAGAGAGTCTTGTCAATTAAGTAAGTAAACTGGAGAGTATGCAAGCTATTTTGAATCAGCTCCTTTCATAGTATTGTTAAACATGTTGTGTGAAGTGTGAATAATGTATGATGAGATATGTGAAGGATATTTGGAGTTTATAGATACGTTACTCTCTTTCCTTATCAACTAGGCAAGCTGGAGGTAGCTGCTAGGCTAAGGTGCAACAAATGGAAAAACTTCAAGGAAGAAATTATTTTACTCAGCTGCATAGATTTTTACAAAAATTCACAAAGAGGCAGTATTTAAGATTCAAATAAATGTGATCTGTATAATGGTAAATCTTGAATAAATGCTCTGTGTGTGTGTGTGTGTGTGAAAAATTCTGCTTTCCAGTATCAACATGGTAACATGAAAAGATTTGAGAATTAAAGATGTGGTCCAGTCGTTGCTCTATTATTAAAACTGATACATGATCTTGGACAAATCAGTTAATCTTTTTGAGCTTAAATCTTCTTTCCAACCAAACTGCACTATGTGTAATTTCCCAAACTTGCCTTTTCTTTTTTGTTGAGCAGGCCAAGGAAGTTTTCTTCTATTTTCAGTTAATTAAAAGTAATTATCATAAATGTTTGTTGCATTTTATTGTGTTTTTCTGTATCTGTATGGATTTTCATCTCGTAGCTGTTAATATGGTGATTTATATTAATAGGCTTTAAAAAAAAGTTGAATTAAACTTGCCTTCCTGGAATAAATCTTAGTCATGGCGTGCAATCTGTTTAGTTTTGTTTTTAATAATGCTAGATTCAGTTTTGTGAAATTTGCTTGAAATGTTTACTTCTAGAACCATGAATTAGATTGGCTTATAATTTCCTTTGTGTATTAACACCATCTGATGTTGGTATCCTGGTTATCCTCGGTCCCAGGCCCTTGAAAATAGTTGAGATGTGCTCCTTTCTTTTCTGTTTCCTGAACAAGTTTGAATAAGGGCTTATGGCTTTTGAACACACATATAAAACTCTCTTGAGCCTGTGTTTTCTTGTAGGAAGATGCTTTTAGAAAAATGCTTGTTAATTGTATAATAGTTATTGAATTACTTAATTATTCTGTTTCTTCCTGAGTTTTGATAAGGCATACTTTTTTGAGAAATTTGTCCCTTGCTGACTTTTTTTTGCAAATTAATTGGGCTGAAGTTGTTAATAATATATAA
Source organism: Bison bison bison (assembly GCF_000754665.1). NCBI lineage: Eukaryota > Metazoa > Chordata > Mammalia > Artiodactyla > Bovidae > Bison > Bison bison. The sequence goes on from NW_011495014.1 coordinate 123,172, forward strand.
TTTTGGTTTTTGATATCTACTGCATCTGTAGTGTGTCTCCTTTTTTCTTAGAAATAATGCTGCTTTATTTATGCCTTACTTGTGCTTCCCTGGTGGCTCAGATGGTAAAAAATCTGCCTGCAATGCAGGAGACCTGGGTTCGATCCCTGGGTCAGGAAGATCCCCTGGAGAAGGGAACAGCCATCCAGTCCAGTGTTCTTGCCTGGAGAATTCCATGATATTCAGGAACCTGGCAAGCTACAGTCCAAGGGGCTGCAAAGAGTCAGACTTGACTGAACGACTAACACTTTAACTTTCATGACTTTCTTAATTTTGCCAGAGGTTTGCTCTGTCGATTAACCCTTTCAAAGAACCAATGAAGCTTTATTCAACCTCTTGTTTTATATGTCATTAATTTCTGATCTTTCTTTTCATTTATTTGCTTTAGGTTGTTTCTGATGTTTTTATAAATTCATAATCAGGATGGTTAATTGATTAATTTTATCCTTTATCCTGTGGTACTTTAAGTTGCTTTCCTGAAACTATAGGTTTTAGTACATAGTAACTTTCTTATTTTTTATTTCTAACAGTTACAATTTCCCACTAAGATCTATTCTTTGACCATGTGTTATTTAGAAGTGTGTGTGTCTGCACATGTGTGCTTGTGTGTGTGCAGGGACACATAACACGTGTTCTCCGAACACATCGGGTTTTTTCCCTTATTCTTTTCTTAATGATTTCTTACATTGTTGTCACATAATTTCTAGAGCACTACTTTGTGGCCTCGTGTGTAATCGATTTTTTAAAACAATAATTTTATTTGTTTTTGGCTGTGCTGAGTCTTCGTTGCTGCATGGGCTTTCCCTAGCTGCGGTGAGCAGGGGCTACTCTCTAGCTGTGATGTGTGGGCTTCCCATTGTGGTGGCTTCTCTTGTTATGCAGCACAGATTCTAGAGCGCTCAGGCTTCAGTAGTCGAGGCGTGTGGGCTCAGGAGTGTGGTGCCCAGGCTCCGGAGCACAGGCTCGATAGTTGTGGCCCATGGGCTTAGTTGCTCCCTGGCATGTGGGATCTTCCCAGATCAAGGGTCAAACCTGTGTCTCCTGCATTGGCAGGCAGATTCTTTACTGCTGAGCTACTAAGGAAACCCTGGAATCACTTTTATAAATGTGTACTTTCCAGAGGTTACATTTTATCTGCAGCACCATTTTATCTGCCCATAGCGTTCAGCTCGGGCTTCCCTCATAGCTCAGCTGGTAAAGAATCCGCCTGCAATGTGGGAGACTTGGGTTTGATCCCTGGGTTGGGAAGATCCCTTGGAGAAGGGAAAGGCTACCCACTCCAGTATTCTGGCCTGAGAATTCCATGGACTGTATATCCATGGGGTCACAAAGAGTTGGATACGAATGAGTGACTAACACATACACACACACACACACACACACACATTTATCACAGTGTATTGGTCTGTTTCCCTTTCAGAAGACAGACTGAGGGCTCTTTGAGGAAAAGGATTTACTGTCTTTCTAGTATTGAAGCAACAGATCAGTGTATAGTTATTCCTCTTTACCCTTCAAAATCCCTTCTCTTGATCCCCTGCCCTCAAGCCCATCTTTGCTGAGTTAGACATTCTTCCTACTAATGTTGCCACAGACAATGGGATATGTCACTATTCTGATTCTCTTTCCAAATTTGGCTGATTGCCACTGAGGCCATAAAGACTCTGGGGGAGGAGGGACTTTTTCTTGGAAGCTGGAACAAAGTTATATTATGCTCAAATTACTAATCAGTTAAAACCTTATAATACTGTACAATAAAACTTTAACCCAAACTGAACATTATTTTACTTTCTGATGAATCAGAATGGATGATAATACTCTTTATGAATATTAATTATTATGAGTAATTGAAATGCAGAAAAGTGAAATTAATCTTTCTGGTTGACATGACAGGATAATGGATAGTCAGAATTTACTGTACCAGAAAGAAGATAAAATAGAGTAATGTCTTTGATATTTTTAGTGAAAATCTGACTCAGACCTCAACTGCCTATATTTCAGGTTGCTAATGTTGCTAGAAAATTCCTGACCTAAGAAAACTGCCTAGTGGAGTATAATTATGAAAGCCAAATTAAGAGTTTAGAAGTCTTAATATTAAAAAAGTTATTTTATTCTCTGTGGAAGACTTGGGAACATCATTAATGTTCCCAATATGCACTTAATTTTTACCTAAATCTAAGTAGTACCATCTGCACCTGTCCTGCCAGAAAATTCTTGCCCTTCTAAGATGATATCCAAGTCTATTATACCCAAAAATATTTGTATTTTTATCTATTTTAATACTATAGTGTTTCTTTGAAGTTTAAAAATTACATATTGCAGATGCAAAAAAAAAGAATTTGCAGCAACATTTTAAACCAGGAAAACCATTTATGTCTAAACTAAAACTGCTTTAGGAAGAAAGGGGCCTCTTTGAAAATTACTTCCAAAGAGTTTCAGGGTCCAATCATCATTATCATCACTTTACACAAATGATTGCGTGTAGGCTGCAGTCAATTGCTACACAATTTCTTTTATCCATCGAGGCTTAATGGAAAGAAGTCAGATGAAAAGGAAATATAAATTCAAAATCTCTGTTCATAGTCTTAATGGCCTATTATTCAGCCAACTTTCTACATGTGGAAAGCCTTCATTAATACGCCATTAAAGATGACTTTAAAACTTCTGATCTGTTCTTCTGGGCTGTAAGTTACGTCTCACATAACAAGTTTTACTTGAGCTCCTCCGGTCTGATATCTGTATCTATAAATAGCTTTGTTAGTTATATCCTGCTTTAGGAGTCTAATGGGCAGAGTATAAAAAATATATGTACCTTATTTAAAATAAAATTTATTTGAAAATTTCCTTTTTCACAGTATAAAACTTGACAAGTTAAAAAAAGAAGTAGGGGGCAGGAAAGTAATAGAATGGATTTTAATCAGTCCTTTAAAGCCAGACTATTTGGCACAAAAGTAAATCTGCCTAGATGTTCTTGCAATATCTTGACCTTCCATTCAGTGGAGTGTGTGATCTCCAGGCTGACATAGGCCAGTTTCTGAGATGCTGCTGTATCACGCCCCTCCATTCTAAAATTTTCCCCTTGGGGAAAGTTTGGGGGCCTGTTCTCTCTCATTCTCCACCTTTTCCCATTGTAGGGCATTTGAGGAAGTGGCAGAAATCTCTCTAAATTTTCCATTTTGACAGTAAATTCTGGTTTTTAGAACTTATCTTCCAAACTAGAGACTCATTAGCATTTAAGTGACTGTCACTAAGAAGTTGCTTAGGATATTCCTTGCATCACGACCTGGAAGGAAAGTACAGAATTCCTAGTTTCTGAATTGGTGTATGAAGTTTCCAACCAGGCAGGGAGGCATGAAATTTCAGGCACTGTCTCCTTCCTAACCCTTTTCTATCAGCCTTGCTCTTATTCTCAGATCTCCAGCCATCTCTGACTCACACTTGACCTCATGCTAAGACTCCCCTTAGTGGCTCAGATGGTAAAGCGTCTGCCTACAATGCAGGAGACCCGGGTTTGATCCGTGGGTGGGGAAGAGCCTCTGGAGAAGGAAATGGCAACCCACTCCAGTACTCTTGCCTGGAAAATCCTATGGAAGGAGCCTGGTAGGCTACAGTCCATGGGGTTGCAAAGAGTTGGACATGACTGAGTGACTTTACTTACTTCACTAACTCAGAAGGTCACTGGCTCAGGATGGAACTCCTTTCTCCCCTGAGGTCCTCTGCCTGGCATAGAGTCCTGTTGTCTACCAACCTCTCTTCCGACCACGCTGACTATCCACCTTGGCTCATGATCCTTTATTCTACTGTCCTTAACTTGTGTCTGTCTCTCTGCTGAGGTTTTCTTGGACTTGATATATATTCTTCCCCATCTCTCTGGCCCTGCTTAACCCCTTGTGGGCCTACTGTGGCTATTGCCACCCAAGACTTGAGGAAAAGGACATCTGCATCCTAATCTCTATTGCGCCACCAGAAAACTATCTGACTTCATGCTAAACTGCTCTGCACTCAGCCTTTTCTCCCTGTGAGAGGGGCTGTTTTGGGTTATTTCTAGAGTCTCTTAGAAAACTCTAGGAACCATGGTATATCTTTTTCACCTCCCTTTACCTTCCATCTTCTGACTCTGTTTCAAAGAACTAAGAAGAGTGCAAAATGCCATGATATACCTGCATCATGGGCACATAGGCATCATGCCTGCATCATGGAACCCAGTTAGGAAGATAAATTTGTGAAGACGACAGCATTTCCCTTTATTTGCATCACATTGTGTAATTAATAGTGTGTAAGATGATGCCTTCAGAATTTCGCTCATGCTTGGGAAGCTGTGTCCCCGGCATTTAAAGGAAGCTCCTCCACATAAGCAGCAGGAAAATGACCCTTTTTTCCCTTTAAAGAGCCAAACCACCATCCTTCATCTTTCTTCTTGTGTATCGTCACGATGTCGCCTGTGAAAACGCACATACATTTAGTTAGACAAGTGAGTTCCTGCGATTAATACCTTCCCGAGTTTGATCAGTTAAGATAGTTTTTAAGGAGATTCTGCTTTCAAGGAGTTACTTGGTAGCATCACTTTTCTGCAGGTGATTCAGACGAAGCAAAACTTATTGACCACCTCTGCACAAAGCAGGCAGAATGCAGAGAATATTAAAAAGTTAGGTAATGGACAACTGAGTTGTGCCATAAAGTAGTTTGATTAGAAACAAAATCACTTTGGATCCTATGTCCTTGGGCTGCCTGGTTCCCTTTGGATAGAACTCATGGGTTGTCACCAAACTCTTCCTTGGTGTCTGTGCTTTAAGGGTTCCTCATGTTGGTGGGCACCATAGTTTGGTATGCTGACTATTAAGAGTATGTCTTGGCTACCAAGATTTTCTTTAGATCAAAGCAGCTTCTCTCCACTGTATGTGCCAGCTTCATAGCCCGAAGTTCCAACCTACAGCTTTGCACAATAATATAACCCCTTGTTCAACAATTGAGATAATTTGAATAAAATATCAATTTGAAGACATTACTCCTTTAAAGCAATGATTGAAGTAAATGGAATTCCTAGGAAACACATGGCTCTTCTCTAATTCTCTATTAAAAAACAAGATAAAAACACTAGTCCCCATCTTGTGAGAGAGTCCTTTCTCTCTGGCTGCTTCCTATACATCAAAGTGGAAACATCCCCTTCCTTCAGGATCCAAGAGCTACTTGATCTTTAGCATCATCACAAAGTCATTTTCAGTTGTTTTTTTTTCTTTCACTTTTCTCCCCAGTAATTTTCTTTCCAAGGCAAAGGAGACTGTCGACCCCCCTTCTATCTTTCCTTAGTTACATCACTATTTTTTCTTGCAAGAGACCATCCTCAGTCTAGAAACCCTGTCTAATGTGTTCTCTCAGGTCAATAGATTGACACAGTCCACTACTGGAATTCAAACATAATTTATGGACTACCCTGGCCATCCAGTAATTAAGACTCCACGGTTCCAATATAAGAGGCGCGGGTTTGATCCTTTGATCCCTTGTTGGGGAACAAAGATCCTACGTGCCTCATGGTATGGTCATAAAGTAAAAATGTAAAAAAACCAAACAAATAATTTAAAATTTTATCTTCAGCTTCCCTAAGATGCCAACATGTCATTCCATTTAAAGAACCCACTTGGGATATAATGTATAAGTAGGCTTTGCAACCAAGAGAAAACTGAAGACAAACAAGATGATCAATTTAAGGTGTTAACTATGTAACTCAGGATCCTGGGTTCTAGGTGGCATCTGGGATATGTGTTTTAACTCATATGGAAAGTGGGAATACTGCATTTCATTTACTCACTTACTGATACAAGTAGTCTTAGGATGGCATGATGAATAACAAAGTGACTTCTATAACACCTAAAACTTTTAAATTAAAGGCAACATTGATTTCAGATGAAAGCAGGAGTGGGGTCTACTTTCTATTTCCTTTTTTCTTGTCTTTACTTATTTCTGAGCTACAAGGAAAAGTAACTGCGTGGAGAACTCTGACTGGCAAACTGAAAAGGAAGCGCCCATGAACCAATAGCAAATATGTGGTGGTGTCCCTGTTGTTTAACTGTTAAATCCATTTTGACTTTCTGTTGCTTCTGGGTGCTGTGTCCTGGTCATGGAATATAAGTTTTCTCCTATGACACAATTCTTTCTCACTAACATTTTCATCTCCAGATCTCTGCCTTAGCTTAACATTCGAACGTGGTGGCTAACTGGACATAAAAAGAAAGTTGAGGTGGTAACCTTTTCTCATTTAATAATCTTGAGGTTTTCACAACCCCTTGTTGTTGTTCAGTCACCAAGTTGTGTTTGACTCTTTGTGACCCTATATGGATGGCAGCATGCCAGGCTTCTCTGACCCTCACTATCTTCCAGAGTTTGCCCAAGTTCATGTCCAATGAATTGGTGATGCCATCCAACCATCTCATCCTCTGTCGCCCTCTTATCTGTCTGTCTGCAATCTTTCCCAGCATCAGGGTCTTTTCCAAAGAGTCAGCTGTTCGCATCAAGTGGTCAAAAAGTATTGAAGCTTCAGCTTTAGCATCAGTCCTTCCAAAGAGTATTCAGTGTTGATTTCCTTTAAGATTGACTGGTGTGATCTCCTTGCTCTCCAAGAGACTCTCAAGAGTCTTCTCCAGCACCACAATTTGAGAGCATCAATTCTTTGGTGCTATGCCTTCTCTATTGTCCAGCTCTCACATCCATACATGATTACTGGGTAGACCATAGCCTCGACTATATGGAACACTGTTGGAAAAGTGATGTCTTTGCTTTTTAACACACTGTCTAGCTTTCCTGTCAAGAAGCAATTGTCTTCTAATTTCATGGCTGCAGTTACCATTCGCAGTGATTTTAGAGCTCAAGAAGAGGAAATCTGTCACTGCTTCCACCTTTACCCCTTCTATTTGCCATAAAGTGATGGGACTGAATGCCGTGATCTTATTTTTTTTAATATTGAGTTTTAAGCCAGCTTTTTCACTCTCCTCCTTCACCCTCATCAAGAGGTTCTATAGTTCCTCTTTGATTTCTGCCATTAGAGTGTTATCATCTGCATATCTGAGGTTATCCTTACATAATACCTTCCGATGTTAAACAAAAATCTGTGACATGGAGAAGGGGATCTGATTCCTTTGATTAGTCATAAAACCCCTTTTTGAGAGAGAAGTAGGAGAAATATTAAGCATTCTCTGACCCAGGTTCTAGAACTGGCATTTAGATTAAGCCATGAGAGGAAGTGACATCACACTCCAGTATGTGTAGCTTCTAAAAAGGAAAAAGGTGGGGCTGCCTCTCTGATATCTGTCCATTCCTGATATTCTACCCCAACTGAGCACTGTGATTAACAGCGTGACTGGGTTTCCAAGTTCAAATCCTGAGCCTCGACTGCCAGTGACTTTAGCCGAAGTACCTTACATTTCTGTGTCTCAGTCTCCTCACTTATAAAACAGGCATAAATAATAATACCTACCTCAAAAGGTTTTTATGAATATTAAGTTGGACAGTGTGTTTGCAGCAATGTCTGGCACCTGGTAAATACTGCATAGATGTCAGCTGTTTTTATTATGAGCGTTCTTTCTGGTGTGCTTATCTTTCTATCTTCTAAGAAGGGTGATTATAAACCTGAACTCATTTAACATGGTACTCATTTTAAAAGCTAAGACAAAGGTTATAGTCAAGTTAAAGATTTCACGTGAAAAGGCAAGTCAACTATTTGAGAATGATTCTTACCTTTTTCCAAGTCCAATTCATCATCTTGCCTGGCCTGAAAAGGATATAAGGCCTTGCAAAGACCATTGCCAAGCTGGGTCACACCGGAGGCTGAAAGTTGGATCGAGTTTTAGTGACTAACGCCGGGTCAGTGGGCAAGAAGAACACAGTGCGAAAGTGACCTAGTGTTCACCACGTAGTGCAGAGCTTGAATACATTGAAATCCTCCCCGAAGGAAAGTTTATCATTGTACATAATACTCATTCTTTGATTCAGTAACCATTTCTGAGGTAGGTACTATAAGAATGAACTATGTTTATTATATACTCAAAAGCTATAATATAGAAAATAAGTCTAGAGACAAAAGTTATTGTCGTAGTAATAATAATGATGACATTTTTAAATTGTTTTCCATGTGAATTTCACATCGGTCAATCTGTGTTGACCGATGTTGTATTTGTGTCTTGGAAAACCCACACTTGTTTTTCCCATCAGGAATATATTGGAGCAGGAGCTTCCTACCATTATCCCCAGGTGCTTAGGGAACTTTCTCAAACTGTGCAACCATGGGTCTTTAATGTACAGGTGGACTACAATGGCCTGGGGTTGACCGAAACTCTTTTTTGCCAAGTTCTAATCAAGAACCTAGAGAGTCAAGGTTATGGTAATACTATAGTTGAAAAATAAAGGATAATGAAACGTGTTTGTGTGGATGTGTGTTGGGGGGAGGGAGGGAGGTTTGAAAGGTAAAAGGCAATGGGGGTAGATGGACAAATGACCAAAGTCAAGTGACTGAACAAAGCCGGTAGGCTTTGGGATCGCAATGTTTCTTGCACAGAGGACGGGATTTCCTTGGCAGTTTGGAGGAGGCTGTGGAGACAGGGCTGCAGAGCTCCTCACAGCGTTTCCAGGGTGAGCGTGGACAACAAATTGCAGGCTGTCTGAATAACATGGACGCTGGGACTGGGGGTGCCTTCCCTAAAACATTAGCGAATTCTTCCCCCCTCCCCCACCTGCATTCTTCTTGAGTCCTTCCCACCTTTTGGATGACATTTGCACAGAAAGCTACACATTCTAATAAATTAATCAGTCCTGATTGAAATGTTAATTTCCTTGAGCCAATTTATATCCGTGTGGTTCTGAAAATAAAATATAATTTTGGCAATGTGCTTTAGTGATAGGACCCAGCCTCGAATTATTCTGGGCATGAGATTACCTGTAGACGAAGGACTTGGAATTCTCTGCCCATCAGAAGATGCCCTGTTCACAACATTCTCTAATCTCTTCATCAGAACAGGCCGAGATATTTTTACAGAACTATGTGTCTGCTGCTGTTTGAATGGGGGGGAAAGACATTTTTAACAGCGCTATCAGCAAAAGTATTTGAGAAAAGTAACTCTTCTGCAACTGTTTTCCTCAGGAATCTATTTTTTAATTATTGGGAGAAGGATGTAAAGAAATCATTCAATACATTTCTAAATCCTACTATAGTGAGGTTTTGTTACTGAAATCTTAATATTTTCAGAATTAGACATTACTATATTTTATAGCCTGTGTTTGCAATTCTGACCTGCAGCCTTAAGCCAAATAATAACATTTACACCATTCCTTCTACAAATTCAACTTTAATTGGTTTTGATGCAAGTGAAATAATCATGACTGTGTAAATGACTGAGACCCCTTTAGAGCTCAAGGCTCAAAAAGAAAACTGTCCCTTCATCACAAGGTAGTTACAGCTCCCTCTTCTGGTAGCAAATGGAAAACAGCTAACCGTGTATACTCACGTGCTCATCAACACCTAGAGTGAAACACCGGGAAAGCATTAATACATGTGTGTGAACCTTTTAATTGTGCTCACACATTATCAACATCATGTACTATGTTAAATGGATGAGACTACTGCTTATCACAAAATCTTACACTTTAGGAATGTAATAGAAATTTTACTCTAAGAGCACGTTCAAAGGATAAAGTTAGAAAATGAGAAGGAAGAAGGAACCCAAAGTATTTTTAACTCATTAATTTACCTATGAATACAAAGAATTTGTTCATTTGTGTTTAGTCTTTGTTACTGTGCTCAAAAAATAATTAAATTTATCTTAAAATTGTGCAATTGGAGATTTGAGCATTTATAATTGACATATATAATTCATAACAGCTTTTTTGCCCTGATGCTTCTTTGAATCATTCTACCCAACAAGGCCAGTCAAGAAATTATAACCAGCCTCTTAAATGTTTACCTTTTCTGTCCACTTGAAGATGGAGTTACTACAGGGATGGTTGGGTTGAGGTCTTTGCTCAAGTTCTGCTAACACAGATGACAGTTTATAGGAGTTTGCTTGCAGAAGGTCTAGTTTCAAGCTATTCTGTGGAAACAGCATTTGACCATATGACTAAATTTCTAGAGGAGGTACAACCATTGTGGGTGGATAAAGGGACATCAGGATAACTTCCAAAATGACAAAGAGGTTCAGAAAAGTACACATTCAACTCATGTGCAATTCATTTGCATAAAATGCTGGAGAGAGAAAAACAATGGACCCTTTAAGAAGTCTAAAGAAAGCCTTAGTTGTTGAGTGCGTCTTATTCTGGATCCTTGTGAATAAGGTAAACCAGAAAGCTTGATAGATATATTACTCAGCATTTTGTGACAACGAGCTTTAGTTAACTTTCTGCTGAGGAATGGGGAAAAGAGACTAGTAAGTGCTGATTGCAGAAGGCAGTCTTTCAGGGGGCTTTGAAGAAAGGCAATGGAGCCATGGGCACTTAACATAAAGAAGAGAATTGACTCTTGTCAACAGAATCAAACTAAAATGATGTGTGGCAGGGTTTTTGTTGGTGGTGTTATTATTTCTTGAAGAGGTGAGGTCTTATATTACCTGGAAAGTTTGCAGCAACACTTCTGAAAACTAGAAACAATATTCTGGGCTATTTGAATATAAAAATAAAGAGTGAAACTAAAGCTATTAGTCTCCTGTTTTCAATTTGACCTTGAGCTAGAAACTTTATATTGACTTCTCTGTCAAGTTGTGTTCAGTCAAGGTAAATCAAAGCACAGAATCTAAACACTGGAAAGAGTCTGCTATTCAACATCCTCCTCACCATTGCCTCTCCCTCCTCCACATCTCCAGCCTGGGGATTCCTTTTTTTTTCTTTCTACTGTTTGGCTGTGCCACTCAGAATGCAGGATCTTAATTCCCCAACCAAGGATCAAACCTGTGCCACCTGCAGAGGAAGCGAGGTGTCTTAACCACTGGACTGCCAGGGAAGTCTGCAGCCTGGGATTCATAAGCCTAACATCACTGTCAGGGAATCACAGCCATGGACCAAACACCTCCAATCGATGGGGAAGGGCTCTAGTCCTTGGAACAATTCACTGCACAGTGGGCAGGCTCACCTAAGATGCAATCAAAAGCTCCTCCATAGCTTCTAGCCTTAGATCCAGTCTGCACTTGAGAACATCAACAGCAAGTCTCTCTGTTCTGTGGTGTGTTCCTTCTGGTAACCGAAGACAATATCTGCCCCCTAACACTTCCAGTTTCTGCAACAATTTCTCAGAGTATGGCTTGCCAACATTCTTGTTTCAAATATGGCACTGGACCAAGAGCCAATGAAATAGGAAATAGAGATCCCCCTGCAAGAAACCTCCCCTGCCTAAGACAAAATCAATCTATCACCGTTACTGTTAATAGTTTCCCTCCACCAGATGTGGGGGTGTATAATCTCTGACACAGATATTTGGCATCCACTATTTGAAGACCCTTTCTGCGTCATTGCTAGATCCTAAACACCATAAATTTAGGGGTTAGCTCATCTCCCATCTTGCATCCTCCACTGTGTGAATCGGGCCAGTTGGGTGCCCGGAAGATCCTAATACAAATTCTGTATCAATGACAAAATGCTATGCAAGAACCCAAAGAAATAAAACTTATAAATTAATGCCATCATAAAATGCTTCATATGATTTCCTTTTGGTAAATATCATTTACACTGAATTAGTTAACCAAACATTTTATGTTGTCACAGAAAATGTCTTTCAGTCTGTTTTATAATTTTATAAAAATTGTAGCCACATGTCACTGCAAGGATATTAGACCTCTGTTCCCAAGTGAACAGAATTCAGGCCTGTCTTCACCAGGTGTCAGGTTTATTCCTGAAAGAGTACCTCCACCAAAGGAAGCTGCTGCTAAAAAGCAGATAAACAAGACCTGGCTGCCTCTGCCTATCTTTACCAAGGACTACTGAAATTGTTGTTCGGACAGAATTTATTAGGTACACACTTTTTACAAGAGTTAGATAGGCTACGTGCAAGGAAAGGAAAACTGGCCCAGCTTCCTGGATCCTTCAAAACATTGCTAAAAGTTTAATCTCTTCCTGAATTCTTCTCAAATTAACCCCAATCAGCTTTCTCTCCAATCATAACAGAAATTGTGTACCTTGCCACACATAGGTCGCAGTATTTGTTTGTTTTTATTCCTGTATAAAATTCATGGGCCTTTGCTAACTTTTTTATAATGTGGGTTCCTCTGAAGAGGTCGCACTGCCCATCAATTGCAGCAGATGTCTGGGTGCTGCTGCAGTCCAGCCTTTCGGCAAAAATTACCTCCCCCTACCTCCACTGACGGCACCTCCTCTCCCCTCAAAATGACCTTGGCCTCTGAAGTTTTTTTCCTTGTTTCCCTGGAAGCTCTCACACCCTAAACAGCCATCTTCCTTCTGTACATCCACATCTCTCCTTTCCCCTATTATTCTCAGAAGACCCTGATGTTGGCTCAGGGATAAATGGAAAACAGCATCTCTATAATAATTACCAGGATTTCAGCCCTCCTCTGTGCACTATGGAGAAGGCAATGGCAACCCACTCCAGTATTCTTGCCTGGAGCATCCCAGGGACAGAGGAGCCTATTGGGCTGCCGTCTGTGGGGTCGCACAGAGTCAGACACAACTGACGCGACTTAGCAGCAGCAGCAGCTGTGCACTATGCTAGCATTTTCTAAATACTGCTTCAACCTCACAAAACCCCTTTGAGCTAAGTACCACATCCCCACTTCCAAGATGAGAAAACGAAACCTGTCCCAGGTTTTGGCCTGTAACTGGCCGAGCTAGATCCGGATGCAGGCCTCTCTGAAAGCAGACCCTGCATTTATTTTCAGTCACATCTGTTAACTGAGGTAGCGTACACATGATTTTTAGACCTTGACTGAGTGATTCTATTCTGGGGGCAGGGGGAAGGTTTTTATTTTAGGCACATTCCCCCCCCCCCCGCCCCCCGGGGAGGACACTAAAGCAAACATCTCTAAGTAGCTGGATTTTTCCAGATTCCTCAAACCACTTGTCAAGGAGCTGACCGTACAAGCTCTGACTAGACTTTTCTGTGTCATGAGAAAGGAAAGGCAGAGGTCAAATGGGCCAGAACACAGGCATGCCCCAAATAGCTCCTTCATCATTAAATCTACCAAACTGCGCTCTGCAAATATTTACCTCGTCCATTAAGGCTGCTGTGCTTTTTTCGCTCTCTGAGTCTGAGAAGGAGGAGTGGCTGGAGTAGGCTCTCAGCATTCGTTCCAAGCCTGCAAGTGAAATCACACTGCCAGTCACCATTGCTCAGTCCTGGAGGGGCAGGGGTTAAAGGTGGTTACACTCAGAGGGAGCCAGAGCCCAGAACTGATTCCTGGAGCATTTCCCAAATGGCTGGAGCTGTGTGTGTATGTAGTTGTTGCTAAATTTTACTGAATGGGTGACCTGCACCTTCATTTAATGATATTAGAGAAATGCTGGTGCTTAAAGAGTCTTGATTGTTGTTCAAGATGAAAAACTCAAGATGAGCTTTTGAGTCCTTCTTGTAGATCCATTCTGTGGCAGTTCCCTAACATTTTACCACGATCTTAAGCTCTCCTCTGCTGGTATTTACATTTCTAAACATTTTGCTCTCTTGGATTTCCTATCAAGTATTACATTGCAATAGTGTTCTCTGGTCCACAGAAAACAAGCTCCACATATCAGAATCCCAAGTATGAAATTGTTTTCATTATCTGTAGCACTTTAGAGCTTCTTCATGTTCTAACATACCTAACCTCTAAGCATAGGATTTAATTTGAACGATTTTCACATCATTCAGGAGTTGGTTTAAAAAAAAACAAACAAGTGGTGATCATTCTGTAAAGTATAGAAGTGTGAATCATTAAGTTGTGCACCTAGAACTAAGACAGTGCTGTGTAGCGATAATACTTCAGTACAAAATTAATTTTAAAAAAAATCACGTATTAACACCCCTCCAATGGAATAATAATAAACTAATATGGGAAAAATAAATAAATGGAAGCCTTGTACATAGGAGGGTTTTGTTGTCTAGTTGCGAAGTCCTGTCTGACTCTGCGACCCCAAGGACTGTAGCCCACCAGGCTCCTCTGTCCTTGGGCTTTCCCAGGCAAGAATACTGGCCTGGGTTGCCATTTCCTTCTCCAGGGGATCTTCCCAACCCTGGGATCGAACCTGGGTCTCCTACATTGGCAGGCAGGTTCTTTACGACTAGCGCCACCTGGTAAGTAAACCACCTAGGAGGTTTACTATGTTTTAATTCAAACTAATTGTCCTTCATATCAGCCAATTTCAGGAACAAAGGACAACGTTACATTTCTGGAAACGGTGGTATAGTACTTATAAAAATTTCACAGATGGACCAAAATGTCATGTTTAATTTTTTTTGCTCTCTCCTTTGAGAGAAAATTTTTCTTTATTCACACAAATTAGGTCTGACATTTGGTCCTTTAAATGAGATGATCTCTGCATCAGTCAGCAAAAGCAGAAGCACCCCAACTCTGAATGAAACCTCAGGATAGAATACTTTCCCTCACCAGGCCAATCAAAGAGATAGTTACATACCTTCTTGGTCTCGTGAGGCTTTTTCAATATCTTTCTGCAGTCTCAACAGTTTTGATTTTATTGAAGATGTCTGTCGCTCTTTACTCATTGCATTTTTAGGATCTTCTTCCTTTAGGGAAAAAGAAGGAAGTTTAACAATTTCAGTAGAAAAAAGGAAGAGTTGCTACTCCTAGTTGCACTGAGACTTTCACTGCTACATTCAAAGTTAACTTAATGGAAGGAAAAAAAATAATCAGATCAGATCAGTCGCTCAGTCGTGTCCAACTCTTTGCGACCCCATGAATCGCAGCACACCAGGCCTCCCTGTCCCTCACCAACTCCCGGAGTTCACTCAGACTCACGTCCATCGAGTCAGTGATGCTATCCAGCCATCTCATCCTCTGTCGTCCCCTTCTCCTCATGCCCCCAATCCCTCCCAGCATCAGAGTCTTTTCCAATGAGTCAACTCTTCGCATGAGGTGGCCAAAGTATTGGAGTTTCAGCTTTAGCATCATTCGTTCCAAAGAAATCCCAGGGCTGATCTCCTTCAGAATGGACTGGTTGGATTTCCTTGCAGTCCAAGGGACTCTCAAGAGTCTTCTCCAACACCACAGTTCAAAAGCATCAATTCTTCGGCGCTCAGCCTTCTTCACAGTCCAACTCTCACATCCATACCTGACCACAGGAAAAACCATAGCCTTGACTAGATGAACCTTTGTTGGCAAAGTAATGTCTCTGCTTTTCAATATGCTATCTAGGTTGGTCATAACTTTCCTTCCAAGGAGTAAGCGTCTTTTAATTTCATGGCTGCAGTCACCATCTGTAGTGATTTTGGAGCCCAGAAAAATAAAGTCTGACACTGTTTCCACTGTTTCCCCATCTATTTCCCATGAAGTGGTGGGACCGGATGCCATGATCTTCGTTTTCTGAATGTTGAGCTTTAAGCCAACTTTTTCACTCTCCTCTTTCACTTTCATCAACAGGCTTTTTAGTTCCTCTTCACTTCCTGCCATAAGGGTGGTGTCATCTGCATATCTGAGGTTATTGATATTTCTCCCAGCAATCTTGATTCCAGCTTGTGTTTCTTTCAGTCCAGCATTTCTCATGATGTACTCTGCATATAAGTTAAATAAGCAGGGTGACAATATACAGCCTTGACGAACTCCTTTTCCTATTTGGAACCAGTCTGTTGTTCCATGTCCAGTTCTAACTATTGCTTCCTGACCTGCATACAAATTTCACAAGAGGCAGATCAGGTGGTCTGGTATTCCCATCTCTTGAAGAATTTTCCACAGTTTATTGTGATCCACACAGTCAAAGGCTTTGGC
>NW_011495014.1:139734-143524 GCF_000754665.1 Bison bison bison
TGGGATCTCTGATTTTCTTGAAGAGATCCCTAGTCTTTCCCATTCTGTTGTTTTCCTCTATTTCTTTGCATTGATGGCTGAAGAAGGCTTTCTTATCTCTTCTTGCTATTCTTTGGAACTCTGCATTCAGATGTTTATATCTTTCCTTTTCTCCTTTGCTTTTCGCTTCTCTTCTTTTCACAGCTATTTGTAAGGCCTCCCCAGACAGCCAGGATAATCTTTGGTTTTCCACAGATAGGTTTACTTTTCTAGACCTGCTTAATAAGAAGACATCTTCTTCACAACTGATAAGTATATAGCCAAGAACTTACTTTAACAGAAAAAATTACCCTTGGAAAATGAATGTTACTATAGCTATTTCATAGAAGTGCATGGCTTACCAAGGTCAGAGGCGTGAAAGCTTTAAGAAGACTAGCTGATTTAACCAGGACCTTTCGGTTGAGGGGAAGGAGGGCAGAAGTTACTCCTTGCAGGAGGAATGGCACAAGCAAAGACTAGCTGATTTAACCAGGACCTTTCAGTTGAGGGGAAGGAGGGCCGAAGTTACTCCTTGCAGGAGGAATGGCACAAGCAAAGGATAGAGGGAGGATTTGTGTGAAATAAAAAATAAACATACCAGTTGCTTGAGCAAATATAGTGGAAGAAAAAAGTTATCTAAGTAGTTTAGGTCAGATTTGAGGGCTGAAGTGGAAATTTTATCATGTAGATTGAGAACTATTAACTATGTAAGAGCTTTCATAAGCATTATTTCCAGAACTGAAAGAATAAAGATGTTAGGACACAGTGTAAATGCCTAGTAACAAGTCAAAGAGCAAATGTCGTATAGTGATATGCAACTTAAAATGATTAAAACCTTTGTGTGCAAAAACAAAAAGGTGTTAGGCCTGGTGGGGTGGTGGCTGATCATGAATGCAGTAGAGACAGAAATCTTGGAGAAAGAGGGAAAACAGATGACTGAAGATGGAAGTGGAGGAGTCAGGACTTATCTGAAAAGGAAGGAGAAAGACTGGGACCCTGAATATTGGTGGAGAGATTAGCTTTAGAAAGATTGTCCTGAAGAAAGGGAAGCATGACAATTTAGAGCAAAGAGAATACTGTAAGAGCCTTTATAAAAATATAATGAGATTAAAGTATTTAATCTATATGCTGTGTTCAGTTCAGTTCAGTCACTCAGTCATGTCCAACTATTTTCAACCCCATGAACCGCAGAACGCCAGGCCTCCCTGTCCATCACCAACTCCCGGAGTCCACCCAAACCCATGTCCACTGTGTCGGTGATGCCATCCAACCATCTCATCCTCTGTTGTCCCCGTCTCCTCCTGCCCTCCATCTTGCCCAACATCAGGGTCTTTTCAAACGAGTCAGCTCTTCTCATCAGGTGGCCTAAGTATTGGAATTTCAGCTTCAACATCAGTCCTTCCAATGAACACCCAGGATTTCCTTTAGGATGGACTGGTTGGATGTCCTTGCAGTCCAAGGGACTCTCAAGAATCTTCTCCAACACTACAGTTCAAAAACATCAATTCTTCTGCGTTCAGCTTTCTTTATAGTCCAACTCTCACATCCATACATACCACTGGAAAAACTATAGCCTTGAATAGATGGACCTTTGTTGACAAAGTAATGTCTCTGCTTTTTAATATGCTATCTAGGTTGGTCATAACTTTCCTTCCAAGGAGTAAGCATCTTTTAATTTCATGGCTACAATCACCATCTGCAGTGATTTTGGAGCCCAGAAAAATAGTCAGCCACTGTTTCCACTGTTTCCCCATCTATTTGCCATGAAGTGATGGGACCAGATGCCATGATCTTAGTTTTTTTGAATGTTGAGCTCTAAGCCAACTTTTTCACTCTCCTCTTTCACTTTCATCAAGAGGCTCTTTAGTTCTTCTTCACTTTCTGCCATAAGGGTGGTGTCATCTGCATATCTGAGGTTATTGATATCCTGGACATCCTGGAATGTGAAGTCATGTGGGCCTTAGGAAACATCATTATGAACAAAGCTAGTGGAGGTGATGGAATTCCAGTTGAGCTATTTCAAATCCTATAATATGATGCTGTGAAAGTGCTGCACTCAATATGCCAGCAAATTTGGAAAACTCAGCAGTGGCCACAGGACTGGAAAAGGTCAGTTTTCATTCCAATCCCAAAGAAAGGCAATGCCAAAGAATGCTCATACTACCGCACAATTGCACTCATCTCACACGCTAGTAAAGTAATGGTCAAAATTCTCCAAGACAGGCTTCAGCAATACCTTAACTGTGAACTTGCAGATGTTCAAGCTGGTTTTAGAAAAGGCAGAGGAACCAAAGATCACATTGCCAACATCCGCTGGGTCATCGAAAAAGCAAGAGAGTTCCAGAAAAACATCTATTTCTGCTTTATTAACTATGCCAAAGTCTTTGACTGTGTGGATCACAATAAACTGTGGAAAATTCTGAAAGAGATGGGAATACCAGACCACCTGATCTGCATTTTGAGAAACCTGTATGCAAGTCAGGAAGCAACAGTTAGAACTGGACATGGAACAACAGACTGGTTCCAAATAGCAAAAGGAGTACGTGAAGGCTGTATATGGTCACCCTGCTTATTTAACTTATATGTAGAGTACATCACGAGAAACGCTGGGCTGGAGGAAGCACAAACTGGAATCAAGATTGCTGGAAGAAATATCAATATGCTGTGTACTATATAATTTTTTTTTGTACCTTTCATTCATGTGATTCTTATAACAACTTTATTAAATTGGCTTTATTTTCCCCATTTTACCTGTGATACTCAGAAATAAATGAAGGCCCAAGACTAAATAGCTAGTAAGTAATTACTCCTGAAAGCCAACTCCTGTGGCTCCCCATTCTCCACCAGTCCACTCCATCACACAGCTGCCCGAGGCTGAGGCCCAAGCCGATGTTACCTCCGCAGGTGGGCTCTGAATTTACCAAGTGCAAGGATGCCTCAGTCCGACCGTCAGCCCTTTCTTGCTGGAGGAATGCACATTATAATCTGAATTCCATGTTAGTCCAAGACTTCATTTGGTTTCTTTGGGGATGTCTACTGTTTGTGAATATATTTCCAGGGATAGATTACTACTGGGTCAACTTGAGATAGAGTAGACTGCCATCATTAACTTTGTTAAATTTGTTCTTCTTTTCCAAAAATTTGTCAGAAAGAAAATCAATACCAGAGGTGGCATTTAAACCATTGATACAATCTTTTGAACATGGCCTTTACAGTAAACTTACAAATATTTTTCACACTAATCACCAGCCGTTCAATATTTACACTCAGATTGTTTTCCTGTGTTACCCTCAGTTCAGTTCAGTTGCTCAGTCCTATCCGACTCTTTGCGACCCCATGAATCGCAGCACGCCAGGCCTCCCTGTCCATCACCAACTCCCAGAGTTCACCCAAACTCATATCCATCGAGTTGGTGATGCCATCCAGCCATCTTATCCTCTGTCGTCCCCTTCTCCTCCTGCCCCCAATCCCTCCCAGCATCAGAGTCTTTTCCAATGAGTCAGCTCTTCGCATGAGGTGGCCAAAGTATTGGAGTTTCAGCTTCAACATCAGTCCTTCCAAAGAAGACCCAGGACTGATCTCCTTTAGAATGAACTGGTTGGATCTCCTTGCAGTTCAAGGGACTCTCAAGGATCTTCTCCCACACCACAGTTCAAAAGCATCAATTCTTCAGCACTCAGCTTTCTTCACAGTCCAACTTTCACATCCATACATGACCACTGGAAAAACCATAGCCTTGACTAGACAGACCTTTGTTGGCAAACTAATGTCT
>NW_011495014.1:143624-165076 GCF_000754665.1 Bison bison bison
AACTAATGTCTCTGCTTTTGAATATGCTATCTAGGTTGGTCATAACTTTCCTTCCAAGGAGTAAGCGTCTTTTAATTTCATGGCTGCAGTCACCATCAGCAGTGATTTTGGTGCCCAAAGAAATAAAGTCTGACACTGTTTCTACTCTTTTTCCATCTATTTGCCATGAAGTGATGGGACCAGATGCCATGATCTTAATTTTCTGAATGTTGAGCTTTAATCCAACTTTTTCACTCTCCTCTTTCACTTTCATCAAGAGGCTTTTTAGTTCCTCTTCACTGTCTTACCCTAGTCCATGTGAATTTTGCAGCACTCGATAAAACCCAGTCTATACTTACTGCTAATGACTACCAAGTTAGATTTTGGAGGTGTTTTGCTTTAAGAATATTGTTGCTGTTGTTCAGTCACTAAGTCGTGTCTGACTTTTTTCTGTCTCAAGAACTGCAGGACACCAGGCCTCCCTGTCCCTCATTATCTCCCGGTGTTTGCCCAAGTTCATGTCCTTTGAATCGGTGATGCTATCCAACCATCTCATTCTCCCCCTCCTCTCCTCCTGCCCTCAATCTTTCCCAGCAGGGAAAGATTCAGGGTCTTTTCCAATGAGTTGGCTCTTCACATCAGATGGTCAAAGTATTGGAGCTTCAGCTTCAGCTCAGTCTTTCCAATGAATATTCAGGGTTGATTTCCTTTAGGATTGACTGGTTTGATCTCTTTGTAGTCCAAGGGACTCAAGAGCCTTCTCTAGCCCAATTGAAAAGCATCAAGAATATTAAGGGTGTTAGGACAATCTTATTCTCCCAGTTGGAGAATCAGTCCATTCTCTTAGACAACATACATAGTCATTAGTTCTGGTGCACTCAAATGACATAGAAACCAAAATTTCCCATGGGCACATCAATTAAAGATAAACTATTGTGGCTGCTTCATTATGTTTCAATAGGACCTTAGTCAAATTTTCAAGGAGAATGACCCTTATTTTATTGACAGGTTAGCTTACAGAGGTATTTTCACAAGAAAGTAATAGATGTATTTTATTGTACATTGTCTCATCTCAGGGATCACTTACACTGTTTGGAAGGAAAAAAGTACTTTCCCCATATAATCAAATCTCCCTTCCCACTTTCATCTCTATCTTTGTTTCTGCTTTGAACAGACATTGCTATTGCTAATTTACTTTGTCTTTCACAGGGAGCTCTGATCAATACTCTGTAATAACCTAAATGGGAAAAGAATTTGAAAAAGAATAGATACATGTATTTGTATGACTAAGTCACTTTGCTGTACACTTGAAACCAACACAACATTGCTGATCAATTATGCTCCAATGAAAATTAATTTTTTTAATTAAAAAAAATTAAATATTTGCTTCAAAAATGAAAAGATTCAGTCTAAGATCCTCTTTGACTTTCTTCCCTGGCAGAGAATACTGAAGACATATTTTCATCACTCCATCTGTAAACCACAGTTTTTAAACTTATGCAGACTATAAAAAGTCAATATTTTAATTTACAAAACAATGTTTCTTTTACAATTGCTCTCAATTTTTTAAAAAATGAATCCCTCAGTATGAGACTAAGGTTCCCCACAAATGAAGCCTCCTTCCATCCATACTTACAAAGTAGTCAGTTAATAGGAACTCGGATTTATTTTCTGTAGATGAGACTGTGGTTTCTTCCATGAGAGCCTGGATATCTTTTTCGATGTCTATCTTGCTGATGGCACAGTGAATCTGTGTGTGGCACTGCAAGGCCAAGGAAAGCAGAACAAGGTTGCAGAAGACATGTTTCCTGCCAGTTCTTAACATGCACACCAGAGACGGCAAATTCTCTACTACTCACTGTGGTCAAGGTTTGGCCAAAAACAGAAATATGTTGGGAGTACTGGTTTAAGTTATTACATAAGAGTTGAATTCTTTCCTTCTCCAGCTCCAGGATGCTCTGAAAGGACAAAAAATGAAATTACATCAGCCCACTGTTATTTTTACAAAACTAAAGGCGCCCACCAAGCACTAACACACTGAAGAAAGTCTGAATGAGCCGTCCTGTTTGTGCCTCTTGATCCAAACTGCAGAGGGGGTAGGTTCCCAGGATGGGAATGGATTTGGTGTCTGTCTATCCTCCACTAGGATTAATTTCAGCTTCCCTGGTGGCTCAGGGGTAAAGAATCTATGGCAATGCAAGAGATGCAGGAGATGTGGGTTTGATTCCTGGGTCGGGAAGATCCCCTGGAGGAGGGCATGGCAACCCACTCCAGTATTCTTGCCTGGAGAATCCCATGGACAGAGGAGCCTGGTGGACTACAGTCCACAGGGTTGCAAAGAGCTGGACATGACTGCGCACGCACGCATGCAGGATTGATTTCACTCTCATACTTTCACCGTCTTTTCTAGGCCAAAAGGCACACAGGTGGATGCCATAGGTTACCTGATGTTCACAAAGAAGGGGGAGAAAGGAATCATTTGAAATCATTTGTGCGTTCCAGAAAAAGAGTGAAGCCCAGTAAAAGCCCTTCTGTATTTAGGAAATGCAGTCAGACACTAAATATTTCTAGAATTGTTTGCAGCGCATACAAGGCATTCTGTTAGTCTTTGCAGGGACAATGAAGATGAGATGCAAATTCTCTTCTTAAGGAAGCTTATGTGATGAGAGCAGAACCTTAAAGTCTGACCAAGTCATTTTCCTGGCCTGGGGGTTCAGAGACTACTCTTTGAAGGTAGGGATACAGCCTTCTCATTTTGTGGGGGATGAAAAAATTCCACTCTTGGAGTTTTAGTTGGTTTGTTTTTTTAACTAGGAAGAATAAATGAAATTAGGGAGGTCACATTTGGCTTGTCAGCCATTAACATTTTAGAAAAAATTATTTATCAGGCTCTTGTCACTCACTGGGAGCCAAGTTGCAGACTGCTTATTTTGAGGAAATGGAGAAGTTCAGAGAAGGCTGGGTCAAGTGGAATATACCCTGGGGATTCCTAGGCTATGTTGGGGACTGCAGGAGGCTGCTGGGTATGTGCCCAGAAACTGTGGGTTTGACAGAGGTGGCAGGTGTCCGAGACATAACGTCTCATTCTGTTTCTGTAAGGACAAGGCCTGGGCTTTCCCTTGTTATCCAGAGGCTGGGCCGGTTCATCTCATACCTGCCATTCTACCTCACCCCTTCCCATAGTAAAGAGCACTCAGCAAGAGTCCTTCATGAGGAAGAACGCTGTCCTGGGCAAATCAGTGGCTAACATTACCAAAGAAGTAAGAGGGGTGGGCTGTATTCAAGGCCTTAGGTGGAGTGGGGATGCAGGGACATCACAGCGGCCACTGGCTTCTCTCATCCTGCTTCTCAGCACACCTGCAGGAGCCACTGGCCTGTCCAGTACAGTGTTCCTTTATATCCCTGTATGTAGGCTGCATTCATATCCTGTTGTTATTTCACCTATGATATATAGTCATTAAATTTAAAAAAAATTTGTGTAATTGTTGCATAAAGCTTACCATTTTCAACACTTTCAAGTGTTCAGTTCAGTGTCATTAAGTCCATTCAAATCATTGTGCAACCACTACCACTATCCATATCCAGAATTTTTTTCATCTTGCAAAACTGCAACTCTGTGCCCATTAAACAATAACTCCCCATTCTCCTTCCCCTCATCATCCCAGCAGCCACAATTCCACTTGCGGTCTTCTGTGAATCTGAAACTATCCTAAGTGTCTCATCTAAGAGGAATCATACAATATTTGTCCTTTTGTGTCTGGTTTATTTCACTTAGCATAAAATCTTCAAGATTTTCATCCTTGTTGTAGCCTGGGTCAGAATTTCCTTCCTTTTAAGGATGAATAATGTTCTGCTGTCTGGACACACCACACTTTACTAGTATACAGTCATTTTAATGCTACTATTAAATGCAAGTGGTAAAAGGCTGCAGTAACTGTGAACATCTATGTCAACCACATGCAAACTTTGATCCTGTGCCAAGTGTCTTGACTTTTGAATTGGGAAGCCTGGAGCGCTGCTCCCCAAGGCCATCTTCCTTGTCTAGTCAGAATCCGCACAATTTTTGTAAGTCAATGGGAATGAAATACCTTTTGTTTCTGCTGTTGGTCTCCTGAGTCTTTCTCCAAAATCTCAAGTACCAGCCATTTGAATGTGCCCTCTGTCTCCCAGATACAGGATTAAAGACCCAGAAGAGTAGCCTGCTGCTGCTGCTAAGTCGCTTCAGTCGTGTCCAACTCTGTGCGACCCCAGAGATGGCAGCCCACCAGGCTCCACTGTCCCTGGGATTCTCCAGCAAGAACACTGGAGTGGGTTGCCATTTCCTTCAATGCATCTAAGTGAAAAGTGAAAGTGAAGTCGCTCAGTCGTGTCCAACTCCCAGCGACCCCATGGACTGCAGCCTACCAGGCTCCTCTGTCCATGGGATTTTCCAGGCAAGAGTACTGGAGTGGGGTGCCATTGCCTTCTCTGAAGAGTAGCCTAGTAAATGTAAATGCTTCTTCACAGGGTACAAACTATATGCCTCCTCTAACAAATATGTAAAATAAACTCTGCTCAATGTCTTGGACCGCAAATGAGACCGGCTTCAGAAAGAAAGAGTCTTTACATTATAGAAAAAGATCCGGAAATCAGCTGTTATAGTTTAGCACTACAAACAAAGGACAGGATGGAAAACAAAAGCCAGGTTTGGGAAATACATTGAATCCCTGGTGGGCGGTTATTTCTTTACTGTGACAAATGCTGAGCCACTAGCATCAGTCTGAGACTAGAATAATCCTGTCCCTTGCTGGCAATGGTAATATTTAACAGATTTTAATTACATTTCAGGGAAATCGTTAAGATGATCTATGTTTGCTCATGAAAAGAGGCTGAGATAAATTCCACTGTGCAAAGGGGAAATCCATATCTTGTTTAATGAATTATTGCTTTCTATTATTTTGTTCTTTTTGTATAAAATAGAGTGCAGAGAAGCAAGAGACTCTGGAGAACCTCAAATTTTCCTCATGTGTTTTCACAACAGCACGTGAAAGGAAAGTACGATCAAGGAGTTATCAAGAAAGAGCAGATGGAGAGGTTGTCTGGGCCCAGGCTTCATGATAATTCACACTCTTCATTCATTCCTTTCATTTCCTGCTGTTCTGGCCTTCCGGTTAGAACTACCCAGGGAGCTTGGAGGGACTTCATTTTCATCTAAATTGTTTTCATGAAACTGATCAAAGAAATATCTTGCTTTTTCTTGAGCAGAAACTCTTAAACTTTACTATGCATAGCAATCACCAAGACCCCTTCCTAAAATCATTCAGAAGTTGTGACTCATCCCATGTAGGCAGGCACTCAGAAATCTGCATTTTAAGTTGTTTTTTTTAGCCTAAAACTTCTCGTTCCCAACTCAGGGCTTAAGAGTCAGTTTATCCTCAATTTTATTTATTTATTTTGACTGCCCTGCACAGCATGTAGAATCTTAGTTTCCCCACCAGGGATCGAACCTGAGGCCGCCTGCAATGGAAATGTGGAATCTTAACCACTGGACTACCAGAGAAGTCCAGGAACCTAAATTTTAATAAGCACGCTAGACGTTGTTCTGGGGCCATAAAGGGCTTTCAGAAAATACATTTTAAAACCATTTCTAATTCTTCCACCCAGACAGGACCCCTGTTAACATTTTGATGTATTTTAGTCTGTTGAGGTATATATGTATGTGTTATTTTATATTTCTAGTTATCAATGAAATTATTCAAATTGGTATACTGTTTTTTCACTTAACATTGTTCATAAGCAGTTTCCAATGCTATAAGTTTCCAAAACACTGTTTTAATTAATAATCCCTTGTATAGAATGTATTGATTTATTTAGCCATCTTCTTAACATTGGCCACTTGCATTGTTTCTTCCCTTTTATTTCTAATATATTCGAACGGAAATATGTGTTTTGTTTTTCATTTACTTCCTTAAGATGGATTTCTGGAAAGGAAATTAGGTTCTTCAACAGAGGTTCTAAGAGAGAATTAAGCCCTAATGGCCTAAGGCATCTGTTGTCTGCATTGAGTTACCATCTTTCCATTGCATCTAAAGTGGTATTAGTTACCATCATCCTCTGGGAACTGAGAAAACAGCCACTCACATTATTTTCTGTGTTCTGGGGCTCACATGAGGAACACTGGTTGAGAATGTGAACATTTTTAAGATTCTTCGCACTTAATTGCAAATGGTTTTCTAAAATAATTCCTCGAGTAAATATTACCAGTATCAAGCATTTGATTTGTAGTCATTTTTGATAGAGTGGCTATTACTGTTTTATTTTGGCCTCATACATTATTTTATTTTGCACAGTTTGGAGGATTTTAGTTCCTGACCAGGGACTGAAGCCAGGCCCACATCATTGAGAACACAGAGTCCTAACCACTGGACCACTATGAGATCCTTGAGTGGCTATTATTTTTCAAAATATATTACAGGTTATTTCTGCCAACTGAATTGTTTCTTCTTGGAAGGTAGGAAGTATGGCTTGAACATGTAATTATGAAGTGATGGCTCATTTTGACATATGATTTGTGGAATTGGTTTCATTTCTTAATATTTGCACTTGAAATTTTATAATATCTTTTAACAGTATCTAGTAAACTGCCTTGAGCACAGCTCAGTGAATGTCCTTTGAAAGAATCTGTGAATCCAGTCTGGAGAGTCAGACCGGACAGAGGAAGAACAGCTGGCGAAAGGAGGAAAATAACAAAATGGAACAACCCTGCTGGACCCATTTCTATCTCCCACACTTCTAATAAATTCTCTTTTAATTGAGTTCAGCCAACTTTCGTTATATGCCTTCATGAATATCACATTACTCCTGTCATTTGTAAAGAACAGAGAATAAGAATACACAGTGTAATATGTGAATCAATGACCTGTTGGTATAGACTCAGTATGTACAAGCCAAGGAAATAGTAAGGAAGGGAATCCTTATTGGTTAAGGTGAGGCAGGGATGACTCAACAGGAACATCTCAAGTGGGTCTAGTGGGGCTTGGTTTGGCATTCAGGGGGCAGAGGATAGCTCAAAGCCAGAGGAGAAGTTTAGAACCTAATAGAACTCATGTGGGATAAGAGGAACTGTGTGAACTCAAAGGAAGAGGGAGTAAAGTTCCAGTGTTCTCCAGCATGGTGGTGGCAACAAACCAGGAAACAAAAAAGATGAAAGGAAACCTTTCTTTTCTTTATGGAGATTCTGGCTTCTAGTAGATTCTCCATGTGATTTGGGTTCTTAAAAAAAAACCAAAAACCTAGGGTCTTAAATATTTTTAAAGCTGAGCTGAATGGAGGTTTTTTGAAATATAAGTAAATGTACATCTTGTCACCATCGGGAAGACTTTATATGTGAAGAAGATAATGTCCATGATGTTCCAACGTAAAAGTAGGGACTGCTGAAAGTGGGGTGTGGTGGGAAGAGAAGGTGGAGGAAGACCCTAAAAGGAGAAAAAGACACTAAGAAAAAGGAAGGAGAGACCTAGTAAGAGCCTCTGGTAAGGGTAGTTAGTGACAGCTACATCTAACACACCTTGACGGCCAGCTAGCTGTGACTACACCAGGACGTGTGCACTACATCCTGGCAGCCATACAGTAAGAACCACAATTATCCCCCACTGGTGTGAGGTAGAGAGGAGGGTGAGATGGATGGAGACTGAGAGGTTAAATGTTTTTCTCATAGCCCTTGAAGGGTGCCTAGGAGCAGTGATTTCTTTCCCACACAAAGCCTCCTTGGAAAAAGAAAAACAAAAAACCACGAATGCATAACTTACCTGGAAGCAATTTTCCAGTGTGTTCTCCCATTTCAGTCTGGTAGAACAGCTTGCCACGTTTTTTTGGTAGTAATTTTCATCTTCTTTTGATAACTTCTCAGTTGATTTTTTCAGTTTATTGAGGAGCTAAAGTAAAACATCAGGGTCACATATTCAGGAACACATTTATGAAAGCCTTTGGTAATTCCAGAGAAAGAATTACATGCATCCCCATGATGAGTTTCTCATGTCCCAGCTAAAGTCACAAACAGTAACAATAGATGACGAAATCAAACATCTTTCTCAGAAAACAGGGATGTCAGAACTGAAAGGAAGCCTCAGGCCCTTTCAATAGGATTCCTTCAATTTTTCTATGAGGAAATCGAGGTCCTTAAATATGATGTGATATATCTGCTTTCATCAGATGACCTGCTGCTGCTGCTGCTACTAAGTCGCTTCAGTCGTGTCCAACTCTGTGCGACCCCAGAGACGGCAGCCCACCAGACTCCCCCGTCCTTGGGATTCTCCAGGCAAGAGTACTGGAGTGGGGTGCCATTGCCTTCTCCGCATCAGATGAGGGATGAGGCCAAATGACAGGTGAGGAGAAGCAAGTTCAGATCAGGAAGTTGCAACTCCAGACTGTAATCTACTGGTGATTCTTGTACTCTTATTTAGTAAATTCTTTAGTCCTCGGCATTTCTTACTGGCACAGGTAGAGATTTGTACAATTAGATAATTTGTAGAACTAACATTAGGTCTGGAACATTCTGTCACTTCACTTTCACTATGTAAACTCTGCAGTATAACTCTGGAATCAAACTTCAGGATTAGAGTCCTGGTTCTAACTGCCGGTGAGTTACTTAAACTTCATAAGACACAGTTTTCTCATCTTTGTGATGGGCATAGCGATGCTCCCACTTCATTGTATTGTTTGTTTTCTGTTTTCTGTTTTTTTTTTTTTTGCTTTTGGCCACACTGCATGGCACGGAAAAATCTTAGTTTCCCAACCAGGGATTGAACCTGCTCCCCCTGCACTGGAAGCACAGAGTCTTATCCGCTGAACCACCACAGGGGAATCCCCACTGTGTTGTCTTGAGGAGTCCAGCAGGTGATGCAGGTAAGGGACAAGGCACACTGCTCAAAATTTGTCAATGGCATAGCACTCGAAGACAAGTGAGCATTACTATTACTAGTGAACAGCCTGTGGTTGTTCAGTCACTCAGGTGTGTCTGACTCTTTGCAAAGAACCTGATACATGCCATTGTTCACTGTAAGTTACGGACAGCTTGACAAATGCTTTCCTACATTTGTCGAATGGGAAATCTCGTTTCCAATCAGGGATCCTGATTCCCAGTGATCTGCACCTTGACAAAGAGCCCCCTGGTCAATCACCCAAACTGGCCATTCTGATGGTGAAAATCAAAGTAATACAAAACCCTCTGGACCAGGATAGCTTGAACTGAATTCTCAAAATCTCACATCTTTGGGAAAGGAAGAAGTTGCATTATATGAAGGATTCTTAGACTTTAATATGCCTAGGAAGGACCAGACATTCTTGGAAATTTTCAGGGTCCCACAAGTAGCAATATTGATTCGGTAGTTCTGTAGCAGGATTGGGAAATCTGAATTTTCATTGCCTCCTCAGATGATTCTGATGCAAATGGTCCCCAAATCACAGTTCAGGAGCACCAAGGATCCCTCTGGTTTAAGCAGTTTAAGAGTTTCAAGGATAGAGATAAATGTTTTTAAGAACGCCCCTCTTTATGTTTAAGGACATTTTGACTAACATTTCAGTAATGAACATTCATCCAAAATGCTGAATGTTAACACCACTCACTTCATTATTCCAGTTCACATGCTGGCCATTCAACTGTCCCTCAGCTCTGATGTATGGTCTACTCAGGACATGGTTGGTTTTGCACATCAAGTGTAATGAGCCATGTATCTACAGAGACATGAGCTTGTAAATTTTAGCCTAATAATGCTACAGAGAAAAACTTGAATGTGTACCACGCTATACTTGGCCAAGCTATTGTTCTCTGGTTCTTGTTGAGTGTGCCCAAGCCCTAGCAATAAGAATGGAGTCACTTTGGAGGTGACAACTCACGTTTATCATCCTGCACTATATAGCTATTGACTAGAAGTTTCTGCTCAGCAAACTTACAGCAAATAACCCCAAACAGATACAGAAGAATGGAGACTCATATATTTTAATTCAAGAAAATTTTCGAAACTTTTCTTAAATTTGTCAGATTAAATACTTTTTCTTTGCTCTTTTCTTTCTCTTGGAACAAACATCGCATCCATTCATTCATTCATTAACATTTCTTGACGCCACAACTGTGTCATGTACTAGACACTGGGAGTAGATAAAGGAATAGATAGGCTCCTTTTCTAGTCGGGGACCAGCACAGACCATCGCTATTCTGTGTGATAGATCCCAGGATGAGAGAAGTAGTCAGGTATCACAGAGTGACCCCTGTGTGAATAAACCTAAAATGAAAGTAGGAATTTGTTAGGCAAAATAGCTTGACATGATATCAAAAACATATTTTTGGTGAGGTTGGAGCACACAGTTTGAGAGGAAGAACAGCAAGTGAAAGCGCTGAAGAGTTAGGCCAGAATCAAGTCAGACTCAAAGAGCCACATAGAGGAGTTGTTCTTTATTCTGAGGTCACCTGAGTGTATTTTTAGGCTTTTTAAAGGAGAATGACACACTCAGATTCAAGTTCCAGAAAAGTGAGCCTGGCTTGTATATGGAATAGATAAGGAGATGCAACACTGAAAGCCAAGACACCAGTCTGTCAACTGGAGTAACCCGAGTAGTGAAGACAGTGGCCTGGGAGAGAGCAGTGGCTGTGGAGAGAAATATGCGCAGATAAATTCAAGAGCATTTAGGTTAGGACTTAGAATTGGGAGGATATGGTGGATGGTAATATTCAAAGATATAAAAAACAGAGGCATAAAAAATACTTTTGGTAGAGGGAAGAGATGGTTTTGATTTTGGATATTGAGTTTGTTTGAAGTGCCAGAGTTCAGTTTAGAAACTGTTTGGTTTGGAGATATAAACTGGGGTATCGTCAGCAGAGACATAGTAGATGGAGCCTTGAGAAAATATTGTCGAGTACCTGTTGTTATTGAGCACTTGATATTGAGAGTACTGTGTCAGACTCGAGGTACAAGCCGAATAAAATAGGCTGAGGCCCAGGAGGGATATCATCAGACACAGCAATATGGACAGTTCAGGCAGAACAAGTGAAGTCCATAAAGGAGCTTAAGAAAAAACTGACAGGGAAACCAAAAGAGTAAGATTTGTTGAAGTTGAGAATATTTCTAAAAGGGGAAATTCAATGCTGATTAACACTTCTAAGAAATTAAATAAAGTCAGAACTGGAAAGCACCCACTAGCTTTAGCAACAAGGACTACATTGTATTTAAGGTAAGAACATTCCTAGCAAATTGGTGGGGAAATCTTGGTTGTTGCTTTGAGAAGTGAACAGATGAGGAAGTGGAGACAGAGCACAATGAATCTTACTGTAAAAAGAAAGAGGGACTTCCCTGGTGGTCCACTGGTTAAGACTCTGAGCTTCCAATGCAGGAGGCATGGGTTCAATCCCTGGACAGGGGTGGGGACTAAGATCCCACATGCTGCACAGCACAGGCAAAAAGTAAAAACATAAATAAATAAAGAGATGATATGTGGACAGGAACAGGACTATGGTCATGGAGGGTGTCTCCCTGACTCTCTCTACTCTCCCAAGATAGAGGGAAGTTGAGAAGGCTGGTGGGAAGCAACTCTTAGAGAGGAATCTGTCTGAGATCCAGGAGAGAAGGGACTAATCAAGGGAAGGGTCACTGAGAGGAGGCGGGGATGGGAGTCATAACACAGGATGGAAAACTGGCCTGTCCCACTGCACTTCAGTAGGCAGGTGGCCATGCTGACCGCTGTGTTCTCTGTGACGCTGTAGGTGAGATGGTCTGCCGAGAGTGGATGATGGAGACTGAGTAGTGAGAAGAGTGAAGATGTAGATCAGCTTCTGGGGAGAGTAAGGATTGCTGAGCAGGAAAGCAAGAAGCACCAAACCAGGCCAGGCCAGGTAGGAGATCATGGACAGGACTCTGTGAAAGGCAAAGATGAACGCCACCTTAGGTGTTTAGCCTTGGGACTAAAAATGAGAAAGCTACCAGATAAAGTGATGAAGGCGGTAGGGGTCTGTGATGTAATGATAGCTAAGGGCTATAGTTAACAGGACCAGCTGGAGAAAGGTAGGGGGAGGATCACAGACTTCTGTCTCCCAGGAAATCAGCTAATGAGGGAAGGAAGCAGAAATTCAACACTTAGCTGCCCATGCTTTTCCCTTTGTTATTCCCTGACGTCAATGAAGAATAGCTTCTAATGAGGGCCCAGAATGCCTACAGCAGGGTCCCAGAGCTTAGGTTTTTAACCTACTTTGGTTTTGCCTCCTTCTTGGAAGCTGTCTCATTATTTAATCCTTGTTATTATGATCATTTCAAACTGTGAAGCTTGACACCAAGAACCTTGTAAAATCTTGCTAACAATGAATTTAAGTTTTTCAGCTACTAGTTTCTCAGGTGAGATAGAGTTACTCGGTGATGACAATTCTTGTCTTCTTTTAAGGATGTTTTGGGTTGCAGTGTGTGGCCTGCATTTTCGTAGAGGGAGCCCATCTTTAGGGGAAGATATTGACTATTTCAGAGGTTTCCAGTCTGGGACACACACCACAAGGGGTGTGTAAGATAATTAGTATCCCAATAATATTTGTGTTCATTTATGCATAAAAAGAGTGTTCAAGCTTGCTCTTATTCAATATATGAATTGATACTGGTGCCCATGCATGGACAGTTGAAGATTCTGAAGTTTTCTGGAGGGAGAGTGGAAATTTTACAACATGAGATGCTGATGTGGGTCCTTACACACATTTCTTCACTCAGTATCTATGTACATGTGTCCGTCATAAGGAGTCTGGATCATACGGATTTGCAGATGTATTATCTAGCTTTATTTATTTATTAATTTATATTTTTGGTCTCACCACTCAGCATTTGGAATCTTAGTTCCCTGACCAGGGATTGAACACGAGTCCTCTGCAGTGGAAGCTCGAAGTCTTAACCACTGAATTGCCAGGGAAGTCCTCATCTAGCTTCAGTTAGGTTCATACACAAAATTGACACATGCTTTATGCAGATTTCTGCTGTGAAGCTATAGACTGATGTTAACAATGCAAGCACAAGAAAGCCACAGGAAATACTAATACAAATGCAAGAAAGCCACAGGAAAACGTCAGAGCTCCTGCTTTCTCCTGCTCTGGATGACGGCTGGATCATCACCGGTGTGAAAAGGTGAAAACTGGCATAATCTAATGAGAGCCGATAAGAAGCTGACCAAAAACTTGACATAAGAGGACATACTAGAAATACGAATTTATATTTCACTGGGGTTAAGGCTGAACCTTGTCCCACATGTATATTTTATTTGTGTATGTCATTGAATGACTATATGAAGTCATCATGATCAACTAATCACTGAAAATATTATTTCATTTTTACCACATGCTTCAAATATTTCTACTTTTTTATGTTTTATAAGGTTTGTAACAATATAATATAAAAGTATATATAGGATATACAGGATAGGTAAAGTACATTATATATTATGCATATGTATATCTTATTTATTTGGGGTATGAGCTTATTTGGGGTGTTTAATAGGGCTCCTTATCAAAAACGTTGGACACTGGTTTGCTTTGTCATCTGTTGATAATACCTTTCAAAAATATGTGGAGACCAGGAATAACTTTGGATCCCATCTCATACTCTGCCACACTACAGCTCTGCAGAGACCCCACACAGAGGTGGAGTCAGCCAATTCTCCTGTGTTCACAGCTAACGGCAGGAAGCCCATCCATCTCTAAGCCACATGCATTCAGCTGTCCATGAGATGTTACCTTCTGCTTCTCCTTCTCCGTTGTAATCTGCTTGGAGCTTTCTACAAGATGGAAAAGTGCTTCATGTTTCTTGGTGCTAACCATCAATTTCTTCTTGGCCTAGAGTCAAAAACATACAAGAAAAGCAAAGAAGGATCAGAAACTGGTGTCAAGAGAGAAACTCTTCTGCTCTGGAACAAGTTATATTCACGTGCTAGCTTGAATGATCGTGTATTTTTAGTTCTTCATTTCTGCCCTCACCCCAAAATCTGCTAAAACACCACAGTGGCTAATATTTTTCCTTGAGAACCATTGTATATTTTTTCATTGCATTGAGTTCATTCAAGAGGGACATGTATTTTGTTAAATCATTGAAGGCTAAGTCTACAAACCATAATTGAGGTCATTTTAAGATGCTCTCCTAAAACTTAGAGCAAAAGGGAAATTTTGCTCCCTGATGCCCTGGCTTGAGAGCTGGGCATCTGCCTGACAACCTGCGAATTGCCCTGAATTTGCAGCAGGGAGGTGGAGGGAGGAGTTGGGAAGGAAGAGCATTTAAAGTCCCCCTCCTCTGCTGATGCCTCCAACCTCGGCATGGATTATAATTTAAGTGATTGTTCTCTGTTGCATACAGCCCCAGCTTGGGATGTTCCAGAGATAAATCAATAGAATCTGGTTTGAGTTGGATTCAGCCTGTTCAGGAACCGGGTCGATTGAAAAGGCTGTATGGTGTTTCACCTCAAGTTGCAAGGCCTGTAAAACCAGATAATGAAGGGGAAAATCTACGTCTCTCTTTCCCTAGGAAGTCAGAGGCAAAGCCTTCTGAATGTCTCTAAACACGCGAAACCTCTATAAAAGGGAATTCAAGGAACAAGCAGCCTAGAGAGCCTGCCTCCCCCCACCTTCTGTTGGTCACATGCCTGCTGATAAACGAGAGCAGGAGGCAAGGACATTTGGTCCTGTAAGGCTTTTCCCTTGCATCTCCAAAACAGACTATGCTTCATTACGGAATGAAGACATGCTGAATCCCTTGAATTGTAACTGGAGAGAAAATTATTATAGCACAAGTATCTCATGTTCTCTAATTTCTCTGTCAATCTTCATAAAAATAAAATCGTTTTACTTAGAAAAATTACTTGGTGGAAACTGGGAAATAAGGTTTTTTTGTTGTTGTTCCTGAAAGCAGTGACAGCTACTGAAAATGGTTTCTCTTCCCATCTGTTATATCAAATTTTCCATGAAAGCTGAATATTTAAGAATGAATTCTTTAAAAACAAACTGTTTGAGAAAGCTCATAAATCAAGAGCAAACTTGGAAACAAATAACTGGACACTGTTTATGGGACGTTCACATATTTACTATAAAAGTGGTTCTCATGAGCATCTTTTTACCGGGACTACTATTGTCAGTATATAAATTCACTTTTCTCAAACATTTATAAATAATGTCCTTGACTTAAGGAGCCCTCGATTCCAGCAGCAGCTTCAGAGGCAACATTGAGGGCTGAAATGGGGCCCCCAGTTTCTGAAGGTGTCTCCCCTTATTTGGCACTCATGAGTGTCTACTTGAGAAAGAAGGATCTTTTGGGGCACCAGTACTTTAGAGATGAAAAAGGAGAATTTCAACTTTGGGAGTCCAAGTCTTCTCAAAGGGGATCATTGGGTTTTCTGAGCAGATTCCCTCTGCACTGGCTTCTAGTCTTTCCCACTCAAAATGAATTCCTTCTAAACTAGATTGTTCTAGAATAATCTTCTGTACATACATATGGGCACCATCTGTGATTCTCTCTGCTTACGACCATATAACGATGCCCTAAATTCTCACATCAGATCATAACTTCTCTCCTTAGAAGTCATTCACTATTTCCTGCACACATGTTATTAATATCTAGCTAGTATACTTTAAATTACATGAAACAAGGACTGTGTCTTAGTGCAGCGTGCTGCACAAGAAGCGGGTCATACATATTCATGGAATCAATACAGGCATTCCCCTTTACACAGCTTTACCCATCCCTCAACCATGCTCCTCTCACTGGAGAAACAGGTCACAAATGACTTTCTATAAAAGACAAGACCAAAACTCAGTATTCATATCATGCCCTAAGTTACAAATTATACAGAGAGGCAGTCAGTGTAGGTAATGGTTAAGGTCAGTAACCTGGAGCCCAGGTTACTTGGTTCAACTATTAACCAGTTTTGTAACCTTAGAAGATTATTAACCTCTGTGTCTACATTTCCCCACCCATCTATAAAATGGGACAACACGTAGTCATATACCACATTGGTTGGTTTTTGTGATGATTCAATACATAAATATATATAGCACTTGACATACAATAAAAGCTACTTATTAGCTATAAATGAAAGCCATATTTGGAGTTTTGCTCCTCTATAGATTTAGTTGAAAGATTTGTTGTTGTTGTTTAGTCATTAAGTTGTGTTAGTCTCTTGCAACCCCATGGACTGTACCCCTCCAGGCTCCTCTTTCCATGGGATTTCCATGGACATATCTATATAATAACTCGGATGAGGAAAACATTCTTCTCTTCAGTTAGCACTTACAAATACTGACACGAAAATGCACGGGGCTTCCCTTGTGGCTCAGATGGGAAAGAATCTTCCTGCAATGCTGGAGACCCAGGTTCGATATCTGGGATGGGAAGATCCCCTGGAGAAGGGAATGGCAATCCACTCCAGTAGCCTTGCTTAGAGAATTCCATGGATACAGGAGCCTGGCAGGCTACAGCCCATGGGGTTGCAAAGAGTCTGACGTGATTGAACATTTTCACTTCAGAAAAAAAAAAAAGATCACATTTGTGCAAATGCCAAAAGCTTCAATCCTCAATATTGAGTTTACACAAATGACATTTGTGTATACTTGCCTTAATTTGTTGATTCCAGTTGCTAATGACAAGATTTGCTGTCTTCTCAACTTCGTTTTCAAGCTATCAAGGGGGAAAAAGGGAAAAAAAATCTTGCTGTCCTCTTGTTGAGTCATGGTGCTGGCTTATTAATTATAGTATAACGTATCATAAGCAATAGAAATGTAAAAACCTTACAGTGGACATATTTCCTGAGAAAGTACCCAACTCTCTTTTCCTCGGGTCAAGAATCTTATCACAGGATTTAGTATGAATGCATTTGGTTGGTAAGATAATCATTTCTAATATTTAGTTATATTAAAAAAAAACCATAAATGGGCACAATCTGTGTGGAGTGGAGGAGGAACTTGTGTAACCTGATATCACGTCCCATCCTATCACTTCCTTTTCTGTTTCATTCTGTGCAGCCCACACTTTAACACCCTGAGAAATGGTAAAAGTCCTTCAGCGGTAACTTAGCTAAGTGTCTTATAATTTCTGAAGTGAATACTGCTTTAATTTTAAAGAGATTGAATCCTTCATCATAATTAACTTTTTCTCCTACTTTACAATAGCCAGTGGAACAGTAATAAAGCCGATGAAAATGGACCTAGGCAGCCTCGTAAGGAGACCAGATTTAAGTGAGGGCAAAACCTTTTACCTGAACCATAGACCTTTCCTCTAAACCCTTAGACCAGCCATCACTCAACCACATTGAGATCTAGCAACACTGTACTTTTATTTTTTCTTACCAGTTCATTAAACTTGGATTATGTGTTTTATTGTAACAAATATGATTAAAATAATTTTATGCATTGTGCCACTTTTGACTTTCTGTGGCTGAAATGCAGATCGAGTTCACTTAAAAAATTCAAATCTTTTGTGAGAAAATGTGATAGGGTGATTGGGGTGCAATGTTGTTTAGTCACTCAGTCGTGTCTGACTCTTTGCGACCCCATGTAGCCCACCAGGCTCCTCTAGAGGTCCATGGGATCTCCCAGGCAAGGATACTGCAATGGGGTGCCATTTCCTTCTCCAGGGGATCTTCTAAACCCAGGGACTGAACCTCTGCCTCTTGAATTGGCAGGCGACTTCTTTACCACTAAGCCACCAGGGAAGCCCAGGGGTGCAATAGGGATCGGCAAATATGAAACAATTACGAACTGAACCAGCAGTGTGGGGACCATGATATTAATTATCTAAAGCAATGGGATAAGAATCATAGCACTGTGTCTGATTTAGTAAGTACTAAGGAAATTCTGGTGATTATCATATTATTATGTGGTATGAAAATATTTTGTAATTAATGAAATATAGACTAGTGCTTGATTTCTATTATGATGATTTGCAAAGGCAGAAGATTATATTACTTTCTGGTAACTACTGTAAACTGCCCCATCATCCTAGCCCTAAGGAGGGCATCCATTCTAGTAAAAATACATGGATGTTCACCCAACATTGATTCCATTTCCTGACTTAGTTTCATAAGTTCAAAAAAGAACTTTTCAGTATCATTTCTCTTCCATCAGGGCTTTCATAAATCCCCTCATCCTACGGACTTACCACCTTTAAGACTGGCTTTCTCTGGCTGTGGTCACTTAAAACTCCACTTAGCTACTGCCCCTACCTTTTGCAAAGACCTACTACTACTGCTTTGAACTTCTCACCTTACCAGACAGTGACACCATCTCTATTAGAGCTAAGCAACGTTTATTAAATACCCCTTAATGGCACCCCACTCCAGTACTCTTGCCTGGAAAATCCTGTGGACAGAGGAGCCTGGTAGGCTGCAGTCCATGGGGTCGCTAAGAGTCAGACATGACTGAGTGACTTCACTTTCACTTTTCACTTTCATGCATTGGAGAAGAAAATGGCAACCCACTCCAGTGTTCTTGCCTGGAGAATCCCAGGGACAGGGGAGCCTGGTAGGCTGCCGTCCATAGGGTCACACAGAGTCGGACACGACTGAAGTGACTTAGCAGTAGCAGCAGTATGTTGCCTGGAAATATATTTTGAAGTACTTACTGACTATATGATGCACAAATAAAAGGAAAAGAAGCGCAAATGAAACTGTTCTGGAAGGAAAAGTACATAGGCCATACAGATGACCAGGTGCCCTGAAAGTATTGTTCATTTTTCTTCAATTTTAAGGCTATTTGATATCTATAGCAATACCTATTATTGCTTTAACCTAATCCCAAGCTGAAAAGTATAAAAAAGCATTTCCTCTTAAAATTGTGTTTATAATTCTATTTACTAAAGGAATACTTATTTATTGAAAAGCAATGTAAACACAAAAAAATACCAAAAAATTAAATAAAAATAGCCTCTAATTCCACTATCTAGAGATAATCATTCTGGGAAGGTGCATCTAGTTTTTTTCCTATGCATATATACACACATTTATTTTACAAAATTGAAGTTACATTGTTAGATTTGCTCACTTTCTTTTTTAATTTAGCACTATATCCCCATACCATTAAATTCTTCCAAAAGATTTTTAATGGGTACATTCCATTGCTTGAATTTATCCTAATTTATTTTTGGAAGATGAAAATGTTTCCATTTTTTCACAACTATAAACAAGGCTTTAACAAACATCCTCATACATAAATCTTTGGATTTGTGTTTATTTTTATGATAAAATTCCTAAAACTTAGTATCACTTTTCGATTACCTAGCTCTTGAGCCAAAGACAGAAATCTTGCTTTAACAGGGCAGAAAAGAAATATTTTGACTCACTGATTTTCTCTTTTTTTCATGTGCACTCAGGACTTGATGAGCTGGTTTTATTGCTTCCAACTCAATTGCTTTGCCAAGTTTTCTGGAAATAGAACATAAAAGACACACAAGCCTAGTATTAGGATTTATATCTACCTTCCAAATTATTTTCTGAGGAAATAAAATAGTGTATTACAGCATATCTACTCAGTGCAAGTTTGCACGGGAGTATTTGTAGTATGCCCGCTTTAAATATTTATGACTCCCTTTGGGGTTGGAGCAAGGCTGGGCTGTGAGTACTCACTGATGCAGGTCCCCTGCAGACTTCATGCCCTCTGAGACCCAGGCCCAGGCACTGACAAGACAGCTGGAAGGAAAAACAAGGGAGGACAAGTGTGGGTGTCATTTCCCCAGGAGTCCCAGAAATAAAGCATCCCATCTGATTCCTGCATTTGGCAATTGCACTCATATCCCTAATACTGTTTCAATTTCTCCATGGGATTAAAGCCAACATATTTATTTGCACTGTAATCATTACATGATCTGCTTTTTTCCCAGTCATTTTCATTCCAATTTCCATTTCATGTCTGTAAAGTATTAGGGGAATAAAGTAAGCAAGGATAAGAAGGCATTTAGAACAGGTGAGAGAGAGAGCATGCCAGAGGTAGAAGACCCTTAAAGACAGTCTTTTCAGGC
Organism: Bison bison bison; assembly: GCF_000754665.1. Lineage (NCBI taxonomy): Eukaryota > Metazoa > Chordata > Mammalia > Artiodactyla > Bovidae > Bison > Bison bison. Next base: position 163,595 of record NW_011495014.1, read on the forward strand.
TCTTCATTTTACAGATGAACCACCGGAGGCTCAGAGAAGTTAAGTGATGGATGACTTCAGAACCCTGCTCATTCATTCCCTGTGTGCTCCTCTTGCGGTTGGGGTATAGTTCAGATTCCCTGCTGGCCTTTAGGAACACAGCTCAGATACTCCATAGGCTTGTGAACAGTATCTCAATTTAACAAAAGGCTTGCTCTGCCCTGACCCAAGCAGCACAAAGAGAGAACCAAGAAATATGAAGCTATTTTTCTCCTATGTATAGTTGGCCGTCAAATAGCAAGCCCATTGTATTGATAAACCGAAGGGATACAGCCAGTGTAGGCTTTGATGGAAAGGAGAGGACAGATCGGTGCCCCTACTGAGAGCAAGATGGCACAGAGATTTTGCCTCCAAATGACTTGGGCTGCACCTGGCAGCCGCAGAATGGGAGAACTAGATCAAAGGATGTCAGAGTTTCTATGCATCCAAAGCCAGGCACAAAACCAGGCATAAGAGAGGACCTACTGTATGCTCCCAATTATAGGAAAGTCCAGAAAAGACAAAATAATCTAGATCAAAAAAAAAGCAGATCAATGTTACCTTGGGACTGTCTTGGGGAAAGGACTGTAAACAGGTACAAGGCATCTTTTAGTGTGATAAAAATAGGTACATTTTGATTTTGGTAGAGGCTGCATGGTGTATACTTATAACAAAATTGATCAAAATATATACTTAAAATGTGTGCTTATTATTGCATGTAAATTAAATCTCAGTTGAGTTTTTTGGTTTTTTTTTTTTTTGGTCTGTTTGTTTTGCAAGAAATCTTAGTACACTTTCAGGAAGAGAATCTGACTTTTGTCCCTAGGAGGAGCAGGGCAGCAGAGCAGGAACGTGTAGGCATTGACCTCAGAGGGTCTGTGTCTGAATCTACAAGCCCCACTTTGTGCCCTGCTTGACCTTGAAAGAACTCAGTTTCTCTGACCCTCACTTAATTGGTCTTTGAGAAAAGAAATAATTTGGGTTATTATACAAGTACCTCACAGAAATTATATGAGGTAGGTTTTATTTCCATCTTAAATACACTACACACTGGGAGGGAAGATATGGACTTTTCAGGTGGCATTACAGGAAGATTCTTTACCATCTGAGCCACCAGGAACGCCCCAGGCTACTAAAATACTATCCTAAAAATCAGGCTCAAAGTCAGAGCGATTTCAGAGCCACTATTTGCGGTTATAGGATGATGCCTAAGGAGGAGTAGGAATGTTCCACAAGGCTTCTATTTTTTTTCTTTCCCTCTTTCTTTTACCATCAGAAGGGGTCTTTGCAATGACACTGCCATTGGGTGACATCTGCAAACAATAGTCAGATCTTTGTAACAAATTATCACTAATGGACTGTTTTATAAGAATACCAATATCTTTCCTCTCTTCCCCGAGAGAAGTAATTGACTTCATTTTCAACTGAATTGAAAAAAACTTGTGAACCAACATCTTTTTCAGC
>NW_011495014.1:165176-165704 GCF_000754665.1 Bison bison bison
TTCCTCTGCAGGCTGAAACTGTTAGTCACTCAGTCATGTCCAGCTGTTTGTGACTCCATGGACTGCAACCTACCAGGCTCCTCTGTCTATGGACTTCTCCAGGCAAGATACTGGAGTGGGTTGCCATTCTCAAATCCAGGGGATCTTCCTGACCTAGGGAGTGAACCCAGGTCTCCTGCATTACAGGAAGATTCTTTACCATCTGAGCCACCAGGAACGCCCCAGGCTACTAAAATACTATCCTAAAAATCAGGCTCAAAGTCAGAGCGATTTCAGAGCCACTATTTGCTGTTATAGGATGACGCCTAAGGAGGAGTAGGAATGTTCCACAAGGCTTCTATTTTTTTTCTTTCCCTCTTTCTTTTACCATCAGAAGGGGTCTTTGCAATGACACTGCCATTGGGTGACATCTGCAAACAATAGTCAGATCTTTGTAACAAATTATCACTAATGGACTGTTTTATAAGAATACCAATATCTTTCCTCTCTTCCCCGAGAGAAGTAATTGACTTCATTTTCAACTGAATT
>NW_011495014.1:165804-165962 GCF_000754665.1 Bison bison bison
CCATGGACAGAGGAGCCTGGCAGGCTACAGTCCACAGGGTCGCAAAGAGTCAGACTCAACTTAGGGACTGAGCACGAAATTCCTAATTCACCCAGATGGTAGGTGATAGAGCCAGAATTAAAACCTGGGCAATCTGAAAAAGTCTATTTATATCCAAC
>NW_011495014.1:166062-166354 GCF_000754665.1 Bison bison bison
TCCGATTTTGCAATGACACTGCCATTGGGTGACATCTGCAAACAATAGTCAGATCTTTGTAACAAATTATCACTAATGGACTGTTTTATAAGAATACCAATATCTTTCCTCTCTTCCCCGAGAGAAGTAATTGACTTCATTTTCAACTGAATTAAAAAAAACTTGTGAACCAACATTTTTTTCAGCACCTGATGTGTTAATGTATTTACATATATTATCTCATTTAATATGCACTCCTGTACCCACCCTCCCCACACACACAAAGGAGCATGTCCTGTTACTCCATATAACA
>NW_011495014.1:166454-193533 GCF_000754665.1 Bison bison bison
CCATCACCTAAAAGAATACCCTAATTATCTGTGTAACCGAATAGAAGCAGAAATTCTATTATGCTTATTGGGGTATGACCACAGGCCTATTGATAATTGTCCACGGTTAGCTACCGAGGCTTAAGGCATACGAATCACAGGTTTAAGGCATACAAATCACAGGTTAACTTTGATTGTATTCTTCTTGTCCTTTATTCAGACTAGTTTCAGAGACTTTGGGGAGGTGGGTTTGAGCATGTACACTTAGGGTATATAAGGTTTTCACAAAAACTGGTCGGGGTTCTTGGTTAAGAGGAGACTCTGCCTTGGGCCTGCTGGTGTAATAAACTGCACTCCACTATCTGCACTATCTTTGTGAGTGAGTCTGTTTTCCGGAATGTGTGGCCACAACAATGTCACTTTTTAAAAATTATTTTTAAGAGTGATTTTTGCCTTACCTCTTCCATGTACTTACTTTTTCTTTGCGCTCTGTAATGTTTTGCTTAGCTTGGTTGCCAGTTTCTGAAGTCCTTTGGCATAATTAATCTCCAGATTTGCCCTGTTAGCAAAGGGAGAGTTTTTGGATAGAATACAATGACTGGAAATCAAGAAAAACACAAATACACACACAAAGATTTGAAGGAGGACTCAGGCTGATAATGTAAAGCATAAGGAAATGATTTGTCTACTAGAAGGATTCTCCTGTCCTAGGTGTAACCCTTAAGGATATCCAGAAGAGTCCTAAAAAGGGAGAGAAGTTTTAATTTAACCTTCTTGTACAGTAGCATTATGGGTTGGATTGTGTTCCTGAAAGGTTGTTGCTAAACCACAAAAGACGCCGGGATTCTTGGCCTCCGGAGGAGAAGAATTCAATCGGGGGCCAGAGACAAGGCTTGATTGCTCAGAGCTTTTGTGCAATAAAGTTTTATTAAAGTATAAAAGAGATAGAGAAAGCTTCTGACAAAGACATCAGAAGGGAGCAGAAAGAGTGCTCCCCTGCTAGTCTTTAGCTGGATATTATATAGCTACTAGCAGTCCACTAATTAAAGAAAGGAAATGTCTCAAAACTCAGAGAATGGTACCAGGCCCCTCATCCACAAGATGCATTTTGAGATAATCTTGGCACCAGGTGAGTCATCCTGGGCCATAAAACGATTGACATGAATCTTGAAGAAGGGCAGATTTCCATACAACTATATAGTTCCATTAACCCAGATTAGGAGAACAATGTTTGAGTATAACATACTGGTTTGTCTGAGCCTTTAGGCAGAACTGACTTGAAGACTGAGTCTGGGGTGAATACATAGTTCATTAACAAAGCTTAAGACAAACATTTCCATAAGAAAAATGCATTGGTTAGCTCAAGGTTTGAGAAAAGTTAAGCTCAGGTGGAACCAGGTGTCATAAAGGCAACACAGAATTTTAAGAGAAACCTCTTTTTAAATTTGTATAGAGAAGGGGGAAAAAATGCAACACTAGTTTGTTTCCTTCTGCCATTAAGAGAGAGAAAAAAATGTCTGACACTTGCAGTTTATCTCCTCCATTTGGAGACCCCTGGCCTTCCTGCTTGTTACTCTCTCATGCTTAAGTCCTAACCCTTTTGTCTGTGAATATGACCTTATTTGAAAATTGAGTCTTTGTAAATGATCAAGTTCAGATGTAGTCACTGGGATGAGCTAGAACTCAATATGGATGTGTCCTAATGAAAGGAAGAAATTTGGGCATAGACACACACAGACACACACACGGAGAATGCTGTGTAAAGATGAAGAAGCAGAGAGCTGGATGATGAGTTGCAAGCTAAGGATCCTGAAGGTTAAACGCCAGCAGACCAGAGAAGCTAGGAGAGAGGCATGGAACAGATCTTCCCTATAGTCCCTGGAAGGAACCAACCTGGCCGACGCATTGATTTCAGACTTCCAGCCTCCAGGACTGTGACACAATAATGTTTCTATAGTTTAAGCTACAATAAGTGACAGTAAGACTGGAAGTTTAGTTACCCAGTCTGTGGTGCCTTGCTATGGCAGTCCTTGCAAACTATTCCAACTACGCTCCTACTTATCCTGAGACATAAGAACCGTCAGACTAACTCTAGACTATAATAGCTGGTAATAAGATAATAATGGAATTAACCAAACAGTAACTTTCTAGTTGGGGCTTCCCTGCTGTCTCAGTAATAAAGCATCCGCCTGCTGATGGAGGAGACTCGGGTTCTATTCCTGGGTGGGGAAGTTCCCCGGAAGAGGAAATGGCAATCCACTTCAGTATTCTTGCCTGGAAAACTCCATGGACATAGGAGCCTGGCAGGCTAGAGTCCATGGTGTCCTAAAAGAGTTGGACATGACTTAGCCACTAAACAACAGCATGCTTCCTAATGGGCCAACACGGGATTTAGAAGATGAATTCCCATGAGTTTGTATGCAAGACAAGACCCATTAGGGAATCTGGGCATGCCCCTCAAAAGAAATAGTTCTTTGGGATAGACTGAATCACTCTCATCTTAAACTGATTTTTCCATGTCCCATTCTAGGCCCATCTATAACTAAAATGAAGACACATTTTTATTCATCTCCTCACTTTTCAATGAAAATAATAAAAATGTAAGAAATTAAGTTGAATTCATACTGTGTTTTTCATCTTACTATAGACCAGAGAGTCTTTATTACATATTTTTCAGTCTTTCAATTCTATTTTTATTATAAAACATCTTTAAAAATTATTTTATGACTCCGTTTCATTTGGGGAACAATCTCAGGACTCTCCAGTAATTAACTTAATACTTGGATGTTCTCACACAAATTAGACTCAGTGTTATGGACCAAAGAAGGAAAGACAGTTCTATTTTGTAAGTGAAATCCAGATATCATAGGCTATGAACCTGTTGCTAAATTTCTATTCATTTTTCTTCATTAATACAGCTGTGTGCCAAGTTATTCAGGATGTATGTTAAGGCCTAGGTGCAGAAAACACCCATTTGGTAGCAGGCCTTGTTCAAGAATAAGAAAAGGTTAAGACAAATATTTTTAAATAATGAAGATGATAAAGAAATAACTCATAGTGTTTTAAAAAAGATTTCTCTGCTCTTGGAATAAGTTCAGAGTGATGGAGAGAGAGAGTCCTGGTTGGCAGCAAGCTCAAAGAGACCACCACCCTCAATGAACTTGAATGTTCTAGAATCCCAGGAGAGGCTGTCACTCAGTAAAGTGGCTTTGCTGCTAAGTCGCTTAAGTCATGTCCGACTCTGTGCGACCCCAGAGATGGCAGCCCACCAGGCTCCCCCGTCCCTGGGATTCTCCAGGCAAGAATACTGGAGTGGGTTGCCATTTCCTTCTCCAGTGAGTGGCTTTAGAAAACTTTAAAAGGAAGTAATCAGACTTACCTTAAGGGGTTTTATGATAATTAAGATGTGGCAATCACCTAAATAGAGGCTCAAAGACTCTATTTCTATTGATTTCTATTGACCTGCACCACCTGGCCCCTGGCCCTCTTTCTGATTTCTTCTCCTGTCATCCCCTCGTTCACCATACCCTTGTTCAGTAGCCTTATGTCATCCTGCCTCAGGGTCTTTGCACATGTTGCGGCCTCTGCCAGGTAGTTGGTCTACTACATAACCCCATGGCATTCTCCTTCCTGTCAATTTCAACCAGTCTTGTGCAAACATCACTGCCTCAGAGGCCTATTGAAAACAGCATTCTTGTAAGTATCCCCTACAGCTTTATTTATGCCCTAGCATTTATCACTATCTTACATCACATAATTTTTTAGTGTGCTTCTATGAACATCTCTAGTGCGTAAGCTCCATCAGGGTCAGGATTTTGTATTACTCATTGCTATATCTCTAGGCTTAGAACAGTGCTTGGCATGTTATTGGTACTCAGCATGTATTTCTTGAATGAATGAATAGACTTCCTATCAGGTCTTGCTTAGAATTTTTAACCAGTCTCCACTACAAGTCTGTTCTCATTTCACTACTTTTGAAAACTTTAAACTGCTGAATTATTTAAATTCAGTCCCACACATTTGAACTGTGCTCAGCTCTGACATCAGTGTACACGACTCTCTAGCACTTGCAACAGCTAGATACATAAACCCTCTCCTAACCCATCCTAACCAGAGGAATCTTTAGGCGTTTCATTTCTAGCATTCCTTTCTTGCTTGGAAGCCACACATAGAACATTAAAAGTGATGATGCATTTGTTGAGCTCAGATAGTGATAGACACTGAATGAGTTCTTAATAAATATTAATTTTTCTAATATTGTTAGGGAAGCACACTGATTGAAACCACCCACCCTGGCCAGGCACCATAGTAACCATTTGCATGAGTTGTTTTATGACAGAAGAGGTTCTGGTAAGGAACATGGAACTAATAAACCTCCACCAACCAGAAGAGATCGGGAAAGGTCAAAAGGAGACACCACATGTCCGACCACCTCCCAGAATCCTCCTCTCTGGCATCCATCTTGGCTGAACAAAGCATGCGCCACCAGGAAGGACTCTGAGTCAGAATGACTGGCTAAAGACAACCCGGAAACTAACCCCATCACCGTAAAACCTGAGACTGCAAGCCACGTGGCAGAGCTGTTCTCCTGGGTTCCCTTACCCTCCTGCTCTCCGGCCAGGTGCCGTTTCTCAATAAAATCTCTTGCTTTGTCAGCACATGTGTCTCCTTGGACAATTCATTTCCGAGTGTTAGACAAGAGCCCAGTTTCAGGCCCTGGAAGGGGTCCCCTTTCCTGCAACAATATGATTATGAGTATGTATCCAAAAGAATTTCCAAACATTCAGAACACCCCAAATATACAGAGACAGAGAGGTGTGGGGGAAAGAAGGCACAATTTTCTCATCCACAGCTCCAGAACCATCCTGAATGGCTCCCCCAGGAAAGGGAATGCTGTCAGGCACAGGCTCTTCCTCAGAATTCAGTTTCACTTTTACACAGTTCTTGCAGGTTGTATAAGATAGCTCAGAGGCTAAGCAGAAATAAAAAAAGACGATGTCAAGAGTGTGAAGCATGGTGTTCCTTTACATCCTTAACCCTTTCTGATTCACCTGCAGGGTAGGGGGGAGAGGGGGCTGAATGGGCTTTGGTGGCAAGAAAGGAGAGGGTCCTGTTCACTTTGAACTGATGGGCTCTTCTGTTTTGAGCTCCGTGTCTCTGCTGGCTTTCTCTCATGAACGGTAGGAAATCAGCCTAGAGAGACCCAATTACCACACAGCATCTCTTGCTTTGGAAGGCTTCTCTTTACATACAATTATCTTAGAAATCTACAGGAAGTAGATTTGTAGTTTTATAGGTTGGTATACAGCTTAAAAATTCTTGTAATCCTGCCCATGAGGTTTGTGTCCAAACAGTGCAGTCTCTCCTGACAAATTTGTGACATGTTGATGAGGCTTGACCTGTGTTTTGTCTACACAGAAACTAGTGATTCCGGCATTTATTATACAACATGACAGGCAACATTCTAAGTGCTTCAGGTATGTTTCCTTATAACCTGCAATCACTCCCATCAGGAAGGCACACTGACTCTACCCATTTCATGGAGGGGAACGCTGAGGCACAGAGAGTTTAGTCGGTAACTTGCCCTGCTGGAGGTCACTCATGAAGAAGTGACAGCTGGGATGCAAACCCAGGTAGTCTGGCTCAAGAACCCGCCTGCCCAGCACTCCACTCTTCTGCCTCTGAAACTGGAGAATTACAGGGGAGTCAGAAGCAAATGCTTTTCAAAATTGACACTGCCTCTCTCTCTGCCTTTAACTGCAGTGTTGTGATTCACCACAACTCGTGAGGCTTAGCAGGTAGAAATGGGATCACAGCAGCCTAGGAGAAGACAGAATGAGCTTCCTGGGGCTTCTTCCAAAAGCGTCTGTGCAGTTCGTTGTAAGGCGCTTTCCTGGATGAGGAGGGGGAGGTCTTGAGGGTCTAGGAAAGTGGGGGAGGAGGGGTTCTGATATCACATGTCACCAAGGTAGCCCTCTGAGGCCAGACTGAGCTGGACACAGCCTCTCTGAGCAGCACAATTGTGCCCTTTGTCTCTCTGCCTTCAATACTCTAATGGTAGCCCTACTACATAAATATATTCGTTTCCCTGGTGGCTCAGATGGTAAGGAATCTGCCTGCAATGCAGGAGACCCAGATTCTATCCCAGGGTTGGGGAGATCTCCTGGGGAAGGAAATGCCAACCTAATTCATTATTCTTGCCTGGAGCATTTCATGGACAGAAGAGTCCAAAGAATTGAACATGACTTAGAGACTTAAACCACCACAATACATAAATACTACATATATTTCATATTTAACACCAACATTCAGAACTTCCCTGGTGGCTCAGATGGTAAAGCGTCTGTCTACAATGTGGGAGACCTGGGTTCGATCCCTGGGTTGGGAAGATTCCATGGAGAAGGAAACGGCAATCCACTCCAGTACTATTGCCTGGAAAATCCCATGGACAGATGAGCCTGGTAGGCTACAGCCCATGGGGTCGCAAAGAGTCATCAACCAAGTGAAATAGGTTGCAGTTATTTCCTCTTGCATTTTAACACTAATGACCATTTCAGAATCCCCAGCAGACCACCCTACATGTCAGAAGGTAAGGAAATGAGAAAGTGGGAAGGATGAACTTGTGTACAGGAGGGGAACATGTTGCTAGGCTCCTTTTCTGGTGAGTTTGCTTACAACTGAAAAGCTCTCTGGCCTCTGAACCTAAATGGCTTTATCTTAGCAGAGGTTAATGGGTAAATTCCTCCCCAGAGAAAAATCACTCTAAAAAGCCACATTCCAACTGGTAAGTGTGGAGAGAGCTGTCATTGTTATAGGTTAGAATGCTTGCAAATTGAAACAAACACCGCCATGTGGCTCATCTGTTTAGGGTCCCATGAAGCAGAATATACATCCTTTCCGAATTCCTGCTAAAAAGAAATGAATGGACAGAGTCAGAAAGGGACATGTTTTCCCAAGGCAGACATGGCAATGCGCACCCCCAGCCACACTGGTTTCTTCTAAGGCATGTGCTTTAATATGGCTCCTAGTCTAGAAGACACCACATGTGAAGAAAGTCAACAGAGGCAGAGTTAACCTCAAATTGAGACGTGGACTTTTCCCCCCTCATTAAAATAATTGGAAACTAGTTTATAAGAACATTGAGCTAATGTTCTAGCCCTACAGCTACTGTATCTAATAGGAGTTGAGATTCTCTCTCCAAGCAATTGTCTTGGCACATGTGAAATTGATGATGTATCTTTTTGGATGGGTAATTCAATCTTGGAATATTCCAGTGAGTCTTAATAATCCCTGACCAGGGAAATGGCATGCACTGACTTTTAATCCAGTTATATTCTAATTTCCTCTCAGCATGTGGAGGCAGGTCAACACATTTTCATTAGCAATAATGAAGATCAACCAATAAGTCAAAGACTAACATTTGTCTTAGATTTGAAAATAAATCATATTTAAAAAAACATGAGAGACAGAAAATATGTGGTATCAGATTCAATATTTTAGACAGGGCACAAATTAAATTGTAAGACTATAAGTGACCAGGTAATCAATTTTCGAGTGCTCTACTCTAAGAAAATTAAGATGATAAAAAGAGATTAAAAATGAAAACTGTAGCTGCTTCTGTGTCTATGAGGAATCGGTTAAAATTGAACGAAGGCTCTCTCAAGACTGAAAACAGCAGGTGACAACCCTCCCCCCTTTATTATGAATTAAGAAGAAATTTTAGTCTGAAACTCTTTGCAATATCACACCCCCATTCCTGGCCTCCTGCTTTCTATCAGCAACAGCTTCTTGGGACCTGATATGCTGACATGTTCCACACAAGCTTTATCAGTTTGCCATTTGAAAGATAGCGGCAAGCTCATACAAATAGGCTGTATATAAAAGTTAATAACAATTTGAAAATTGAAAGACATTTTTACACAGGTACTACTTTTTGAGCAGTGGGATTCTCTGGCTAGCCAACCATACCCACTTCATCATTATTCATTGCCTTTATTCTGGTTCCTGAGAACAGTGTCTAAAAGGAGAACTAGGAAGATGAGACTTGGAGGTCACGCTGCTTGGGTGTCCAGTCTGGGAGTTTCACTGAGTCTCTGCTTGCTTCTGGCCCAGGGGATGCACAGCTAAGGTTGGTCTAGCACCTCAGATCCTCTGTGTCTTAATTCTTGAACTGAGTGAGTTTATGTGGGTGGGGAGAGGGAGCTTTGTTGTGGGGGAAGTCAGGTGAAATAGATAAGAAAGGCAGTTTTTAAAACTTTTCAACTGGAAAGCAAAATGTTATACAGAATCCTACCATATTATATAGATGCTGTGTTCTGAGTAAGTGGGAACAGGAATGAAAAAGGGTGCTGAGTCCCGCCCATTAATTTCTTCCTACCTGCTAAAGTGACCCCTGAGAGCTTTCCACAGACCCCTTTGCTACCAGGTACAAAAGCCACTGGGCTTGATGACCACAGGTGTCCCTTACCATAGAAAACCCTAATACGTTGTGAAGGGAACTGGATCACTCCCATAGCTGTGCCCCAAATGGCCTGCCCGCTTGGAAGATGCCCTGACGCCATGCCTGTGTAGATCTGAGTAGAAATTACAATATGCCACATTTTCCATACCCCCATCTGTAAGTTAGGGGTGGGATAGAGTATTCACATAGTGCATTGGATTGTGAGACTTTAAGTAAGAGAAACCAAAGATAAGATGCATTTAACGCACTTCCTGGTCTCTTCTATGATTTTATTATTCTCTTCTAGCTTTTGTTCAAAATACTCTATCTAAGTACATTTCTTTGACACACTCATTTATTACTCCTTGTAAAGAGCATAACTTAAACTTCTAAAAAGTGTGAGGTTGTGAGTGCCTAAAGGCACAGAATCACTCACGAGAATACATTTATTCCCTCAGTGAGCATCCAATGAATGCCTACTCTGTGCAAGTCATGTGGGATACAAAGACCCTTAAGGAGTTCAGCGTCCAGTAGTGGAGACAGACAAGTGAACAGAAAGGCAGTACTGCCACAGCAGAGATAAATACTAGTGGAGTCTTGACCAGGAGGCCAACCAGAGTGGGATGACTGAATTCTGAAGAATGCATTGAGTGGAAGCTGGCAGTGAAGGTAGAAGTGCCTCCTGGGCAGAGGATACAGCATGTACAACTGCCAGGACCCATGATGGCAGGTAGGAGGGGTGGGGAGGTGATTGCAAGTGGTTCTACAAGCAGCGACCATAAGTAAGGTGGAGAGATGTGATCTGAAAGATGTGATCTTAGAGATGTGATCTTTAAGCTGATCTTAAAGTTCCTTCTGTGAAATACTACAAAGGCTGAATTTTATACTAAAGGTCATGGAAACTTCTGAAGGGTCTTAAACAGGGTCCTGACCACAAAGTGAAAGATGTCTTAGATGCTCCCTAGTTGAGGCAACTTGCTTGGGTGAGAAAAATTAGATCCTCTGAAGGGACACAGCTCTGAGCCCAGGTACCAGACATGAAGGTTGAGAGTGAATTAAATTTCTACTTTCACAATGCCCCTCAGCCAGGTGCCTTCATGCAGTGTACAAACTGCCCAGCGGCAGGGCAGTACCCCCAGGCAGAGGACAGGTTAAGAGTGCTCTGCCAGAACAATGGCAGAGGCCATGAAATGAAAACAAAGCTAGAGGAGCAGAGGTGTTTGGAAGAGAGAAATATAAGGACTTGGTCATGAGTTGAGACAGCAGAGGAGCTTCCCTGATGGCTCACACAGTTAAGAATCTGCCTGAAATACAGAATACCTGGGTTCGATCCCTGGGTCAGGAAGATCCCCAGAGAAGGGAAAGGCTACCCACTCCAGTATTCTTGCTTGGAGAATTCCATGGACAGAGAGCCTGGTGGGCAACAGTCCAAGGGATTGCAGAGTCGGACATGACTGAGCAGCCACTGATCACTGAGACAGAAGAAGGGGTCATGGGTGGATCCCCCATACTGGGCTTGACTGGGTGGGCAGAGGTCCAGGTAATCATGGTTAAAAATCCAGAAGGAGTGAGTACCAGCTTTGGCGAAAAGCTGATCAACTCTATTTGGATAAGCTTCCATTGTGGTTTCATGGAGCATTCAGCTGGAAATGTCCAATAGCCTGTTGGATATATGGTTTGAAGTACAGGTTAAGACGTATTGCCTAGTACGTATGGAAGCTATCAATACACAGAAAAGGGCTGAAGTTGTGGGAACTAAGATCACTCAAGCTATGGTAGACTAGAAAAGATAAGGATTTATTAAAGATTTCATTTTAATCACTTATCTTTTATTGACAGCCTCTGCAATGCCTTGTAGATGAAACAATGACCAACTACACTTCCTTCTTTGTTTTCTTCTTTTATTTTTAATTAAAAAAAATGTTTTATGTCCAGAGTTGTGGTACTTGCTGTTTGAAAACCTGATCTTAAGCTTTCATAGAGGAAAAAAATAATTGATTTTTCCCATCAAAGCCTGTTTACACTTCAGCTATGTGGGGCAGGGAACCAAATGTTCAAACAGTTTCTAGAAATGTGCCTTTGTTTTTTTGGATCTGATTTGTGATTGTTTTGAAGTGAATGTGATGGCTTTGGCATTAGGCATTTTAGGAGCTGCTGTGTGTTTCTGGCTAAATCTGAGTTGCTACTACAAAAAAAGGAAACTGAAGCAGCTAATTAGATAAAAGAAGCTAAGCACAGCCATGAATTACAGAATTTCCAGGCAAAATGGTGTTTCAATTCCAACACACTTTTCTATCACCACCAATTAGAACAAATGCAAGAAGGCAGCTGAGCTTGGAAATAGAACATTATCTGGCCTTGAAGCTTGATTGGGATGCAGTCCCTTGTAGCCAGGAGCTAATACAGATGTGTTAGCAGAAGCACATTCCAATGGATTCTTAAGCAAGGTGTCTGCAACTGTTAATATCCAAGGATAGTAAGGGCCCTGTTTAACAATACAGGTGTAATAATAAGAAAATAAACCTTAAACTAGCTTTCGTTTTTTTAATTCAATCTACAAATATTTACTGAATGCATTTTATGTGGCAGGTATTCTTAAGCACCATATGTCCTCTCACTAAATCTTTCATATGTTGGCTGCTGGATTTGTCTTCATGAATTTCTATGTCATGATTTTCTGTGTCTCAGTAGAACTGCCTGCTGTACATATTCTAAGGGTACCCTTTTACTTGTCTGATGGGGTTTCCTGTTACTTGTCTATACTCTTAAGTAATACGATGTTCTCAGTCACTCAGTGATGTCCAACTCTTTGCAATTCCATGGACTGTAGCTCACCAGGCTCCTGTGTTCATGGGATTCTCCAGTTAAGAATACTGAAGTGGGTTGCCATTCCTTTCTCTAGGGGATCTATCCCACTCAGGCACTGAACCCCGGTCTCCTGCATTGGAGGCAGATTCTTTACTGTCGAGTCATTAGGAAAGCCAAAGTAATATGATAGCTTCTTTCCAAGGGTATTGGCTTTCTAGGTATTTTCCTAATACCAAGGAAAGGTATCACTGATTCATATGTAATAAGCCCATCTTATTTTGCATTTAAGAGGAAAATAAGCGGAGTGCTCATGTCTGGATAACTGGTGGGAAACAGCTTTTTATCTTTTGTATGTCTAGGGAACTAACTACTGATAACTAACTACAGGATGGGGACAGTGAAGGCAAGTGTAATACCAGCTATGTTGGTTGCGACCACGCCTCCTTTTGATATGGTAATTATGTTCTCAAACACTTCTTTGGAAGAGATAGGAACCTCAGAATCACTCCCAGTGGGAAAGAAATGACCCAGTCATGGAGGGAGGTAGCATCTGTCTTTGCCAGCTGACACGTAGGGAATTTGTTGGGAAAAAAAATACAATATACCGCATATTCATAGATTAGTAGGGACTTTGTGTCCATTAGAAAACAATTCTTTGGAAACACCTACTCTTTTAGCATGGATGATATCCTTTAGGTTAACTACATGATCCAAGAGCTGAGCAAAGGATGGAGAGCTTCAAGCTCAAGTGTGAGGTGGCATTGCAAAATGTACCTTTATCAGGAATAAATATAAAGCAACTCACACAAGGTATCTTGGTTAAGGGGAAATGATTTAATTGTGAAAGATTAGCTTTGCCCATTGTTCAGGAAAGCATTCATTGCATATACAATCTAATAGCCAGCATAATTCTTTGGGTCTAGGTAAACCATTAGATCCCCTCTTTGTATTTATGCTATGGAATTTTTACCCCAGAGATGTGCACATAATTTTGCTAGATTTTCAAATTCTATATTCTGCTCTGCTGCTGCTGCTGTTAAGTCGCTTCAGTCATGTCTGACTCTGTGTGACCCCATAGATGGCAGCCCACCAGGCTCCGCTGTCCCTGGGATTCTCCAGGGAAGAACACTGGAGTGGGTTGCCATTTCCTTCTCCAATGCATGAAAGTGAAAAGTGAAAGAGCAGTCGCTCAGTCGTGTCTGACTCTTAGTGACCCCATGAACCACAGCACCCCAGGCCTCCCTATCCATCACCAACTGCGGGAGTCTACCAAAACCCATGTCCATTGAGTTGGTGATGCCATCCAACCATCTCATCCTCTGTCGTCCCCTTCTCCTCCTTCCCTCAATCTTTCCCAGTATCAGGGTCTTTTCAAACCTGGTTACTTCCTTATAAAAGCATGTTTGAACTCTCCTGTATCTTTCCTTGGCCTCATTCACTGGTCCTGATAAAGCTATGTTCTTTATCAGGACCAGTGAATGTTCTCCCTTGCTCTTGACTTACTAACACAGGATGCAATTAACTCAGGCATCTTTGCTCTTATGGCACACGTACAGTATTTTAAACTTGAAATGGGTTCCCTTGAAAGAATAACCAATCTCTTTTGAAGGTCTCTTTGGAATTGTTTATTACAGAACTGTCGACACGTAGAGAAATGGCCTAAGCACACTGTAGGCCCAATTCAATCCTCGGGGACTCTAATTTTAAGCAGGAATTTTTGTAATTTCTTGCCTGAGTTAAGTGTGTTCATTTCAGCATAATAAAGAGCTTTACACATGATCAAGTGTAGTATTAAGAGAAGATGATACTGAAAATGGTGACTCTATTCATCCATGTCCTCACTCAACAGACACTTACTGAAGAAGTCAAAAGGCCAGACTCTGAGAGCTCAGCATACAAAGATGAGTAAGACACAGCTGCTGCCCTTGCCAGGGAGACAGAAAAGCAGACGAATAATTGCCATCAGTGTGAAGAGCACAGTAATGGGAGTATAGGTCAGGCACAATGGTGGGCCCCAGGAGAGGGTGATAATCAGAGGGACTTGACTGAGCTTTCCCAAGCAGAATTACTTCCTGTTGTTTCCTGATTTTTATGGTACCCCAGTGATAAATGTGCAATAGCGAAGAATCACTCTTCAGACTGATTTCTCAAGTACCAAAATATAACACTGCGTTCTGGAAAGTAGGACAGCTTGTAATCACTCCTCCAGTCTTGTCGCTGGCTGCAACTAAAGAGGAAAAACTGCTCCGTGCAAACATGCATTTTGTACCTTTGCTGAAGAATGGATGTGATCTGCTTGCAGAAATCTTCTCCATTTTGAGAAAACTCCTTCAGGTTCTTGTATACTTTATTATACTGAAACAGAAAAGATGTACAGAAGGGTTAGGAGCACTCCCAAAGACCGAACTGCTGTAAATTCAGAATGCTGCTGTGATGAGGGCTGTCTTCGTAAATGATTCTGCAGCTACAGAATGCACACTTTGATGAGTTCTTAAAAATAAAGAGGAAGTCTCTTCTGTCTGGATGTGAAAGACTCTGGAGAACTTTTCAAAAATAGAGCTGGTCTATCTGTTTCTTCCTAGGCCAAATGCAAACTCTTCATCAGTGGGTGAAGTTGGATTCCTGTCACTCCTTTTAGTCCCAGGAAAGCTAAAAATACATCCTGAAATACACTGCAGATTCATGTTATGTCACCCCCACAAATTCCAATATATTTCTGGACCTCATGACAAACCCTGAACCATTAAAGTGAGTCTTTCTTGACTGTGATAGAAAAAGTAAGTGAATAATTTGTTAATAAAATTTCTCCTAGTCCCCTCTATATCTCATTGAACTTTCGTAATAAGAATGTTATAATAATGAGGTGAACATTTTGGTTGAACCAAACCTTTATATATTTATAAATAAACCTTTAACAGTGTATCTATATATGAATTTAGTTGTAGACAAAAATATTCCAATCGAGAGATTTTTGTCATGTGGCTCAAAACTCCACAATGTTCTTCTGAACATTGTATTGCTGAGGCTAGACATAGATGATGATTGCCCATAGGAAGAGGGTGTCAATTGATTCTGCTGCTTTCCTGACAACAGAGTGGGTGAGAGAGGTGATCTAGTCTCAAACGCATCATCTCGGTGTTTCCATCTGGGAGATGGGATGGCCCATGTCATTTTTCAAAACGAGATTGCACCCAGGAGGATGCAAATTCTGTGTAGACTGAGTGTCATGCAGTGACTCTGCTCAGACAATGAGCCAGCCCCTTTCTGACCTCAGATGTCGTGAGCATGCTGCTGGTCACCCTGCTGAGAAGGAGAAAGGACAGGAAACTCAGACTTCCTGAGAACCTCCTATGGGACAACCATGTTTCCATACAGGAATCTTCAGTGCAAGACAACTTCTCAGCTGTCAGCCAGCACCTGGAGTAAGGGGCTGGTAGACTGGCAAATAGGACAGAGGGCACAGAGGAATAAAATCCTGGAGAAAGGACCAAAACAGGCCCCTACCTGCAGGGGTGGGACCAACCGACACTAGGATGTAGTGACATACTCTTATAGATACTACATCCTTTGATCTTTATGCAGTAGTTTAACTTTCCCCTGAATTTAACACAGAAAGCCACCACAGGACCTGGTAGATGCACAATAGGAGAAAACAGCCTCACTGAAACCACCCAGAACACAAGGACTGGGGTCAGAGTGCAAAGGTATTTAGAAGGACATTGTTGACTCCTAAAGCAAGGTTTGCAAAATCACAGGTTTACAGCACCGTCAGACATCTGGATAAGGGAGAGCAGGCTGGGAACGGTGAGCTGGAGGGACGGCTGCCACAGCAACTCTGGACCACAGACCAGCTTTCTTGTCCAAAAAAGCTGAAATGAGGATTGGGATCTGAAAATATATATTTTTTTTAATTGCAGCAAACGAGTCACAAACTTTTAAACTATCTTCTAAGCAAGCAAAACACACTTGGGTGTAGCCTTCATTATGAAGAAATGACTCTCTCAAATGAACTTACTTACAAAACAGAAAGAGACTCATAGACTTCAAAAATGAATTTATGGTTGCTCGGGGGAGGGGATAGTTAAGGAGTTTGGGAAGGTCACTGCTGTATTCAAAATGGATAACCAACAAGGACCTATTGTATAGCACATGGAGCTCTACTCAGTGTTATATGCCAGCCTGGATGGGAGCGGGTTTTGGGTTTTGGATGCAAGTATATGTATGGCCAAGTCCCCTTGCTGTTCACCTGAAATTACAACAACATTAATAGGCTATACGTGCTCAGCTGTGTCCAACTCTTTGCAACTCTATGGACTATAGCCCTCCAGGCTCCTCTGTCCATGGGGTTTTCCAGGCAAGAAGACTGGAGTGTAGAGCCATTCCCTTCTCCAGGGGTTCTTCCTGACCCAGGGATTGAACCCACATCTCCTGTGTTTCCTGCATTGGCAGGTGGATTCTTTAACACTGAGCCACCTGTGAAGCCGATTGGTTATACTTCAATACAAAATAAAGTTTAA
Organism: Bison bison bison; assembly: GCF_000754665.1. NCBI lineage: Eukaryota > Metazoa > Chordata > Mammalia > Artiodactyla > Bovidae > Bison > Bison bison. Next base: position 182,199 of record NW_011495014.1, read on the forward strand.
AGTTTGCAAAGAAAAAAAGAAATGATTCTCCTCTGAGGCATGAGAGTAAAATCACAGTGTGGCAACCAAGATTTCTCATTTTTATTTTCATAAACGTAAATTGTTATCTGTGAATGACATGATACTCTCAGGCCTCTTCTTCCCCTTACAAGTACAATGGGAGAGTTTGGTAAGCACTTTAAAATTGCTTAGCTTTTTTGTTTATTTCTTAGTCACCTAAACATTTTCACTAAATTCTCCCTTAAGCCTTTTATTTCCTTCCCATAACACTGAATAACATCAATAAAACATAACTAGGTATCATGAAAAGAAAATAGAGAAATGTTAAGCAGGCACATGCCCTTGGAATAAAGTCATTTCTCAACCTCTCTCCCCCTTATGTGTAGCCATGCAATTAAATGCTTCCCAAAGGGAGATGGGTGAAAGTTCATATTGGGCTTCAGTGAAAATTCCTTCCTCCTCTTTCCTGAATCTGGGAATTAAAATGACAGCTGTGCCATAAGGTTATCTTGAGGGTGGATGCCACATGCTAAGATTTTAGGTCAGAAAGAGAGAGAGCCTGGATCCTGAGGGCCTCTACCTGAGCCCTAACTCTCTACTTAGGGACATATTTTATGTATGGGAGGACTATAATAACAGACTTTCTTTTTCAAAGCCACTCTTATTTTGCATTTCTAAAATATATAGCTAAACATTGTTCTAAATCAGAGTCTGTTTTTTTTTTTTTAACATCTACAAGTGATTTATTTATTGTTTGTTTGTCTTATTTTTACAATGTTGTGTTGGTTTCTGCCATACAACAATGTGAACTAGCCATAATTATACATATATCTCTTCCCTCCCTCGCCTCCCCCAATCCCACCCTCCAGGTCATTACAGAGCCCAGACTTTTTGTTTTAAATTACGAAACATTATTATGTTTCAGAAATAATAATAATACATACACTAATTATGATATCCCTTTATATTCATGCTACCTAAGTTACAGAGATAACAACACATTTCTGCTCTTTTTTCAACATTGCAATATTGTGATATTTTCTTTCTTTCTTTTTTTTGACCAAGCCAAGCTGCTTGTGGGATCTCAGTTCCCTGACCAGAGCTTGAACCCAGGCTACACAATGAAAGCCTGGAATCCTAACTACTAGGCCACCAGAGAACTCTGTTTCTGCTCTTTTTAAGCAACATTTTCTTTCCCTTTCATAATTTCTTTGACTATTCTTGTGCAATTATTCTTCCCTATGAACATTTATCTAATTACAATTTTTAAAAATCCCCACTGAGATCTTAATTGGAATTGCATTACATCTATACATCTCAATTTGAGGAAATTAACTTTTTTATGGTATTTAGACTTCCCATCCAAGGGCACAGTAAGTCTTTTCATTAGTTCAAATCTTATTTCATGTTCAATAAAATTTTATGATTTTTTTTATAGGTCCTGTAGCATTCTTGTTTATTTAGAAATATCTCAAAGTATTACACAGTATTAAGCAGTGTCTTTTGAAATAGCATCCTGTTTCTCTCTCTAGCTTACACCAAAGCAGAAATAAAGACTCAACAAAAACATCAGGGGGCCATGTGCAGGGGAGAAAGATTTGGATGCTTGCTTGCAAAGTGAGTTTTTCTGCTCTTAAACACTATAAGGTCCAATTTCGGCCATCTGATGCAAAGAGCTGAGTCAAGACCCTAATGCTGGGAAAGATTGAAGGCAAAAGGAGAAGCGAGTGGCAGAAGATGAGATGGTTAGATAGTGTCACTGACTCAATGGACATGAATTTGAGCAAACTCCAGGAGATAGTGGAGAACAGGGATGCCTGGTGTGCTGCAGCCCAGCAGGTCGCAAAGAGTCGGACATGGCTCAGTGACTGAACAATAACAAGGCGGAGACAAAGCAGAGAGTCAGATGGAAGGATTTGGAGCCTTCAGAGCAGAAGTGAGGAGAAGAAACTCCCACCTGGAAAACCAGGAGTGGAGGGAAGGGTCTCTGTGATGAGCTGTCTGAGGGCACGGACCCCCGCAGCCCACCATCACCAGAAGAGACGATTTGCAACCAAAGTCCTGAGGAAAGAATCGGGTGTCTCAGACACCATGTGTGAGGATGGGGCCACTAGGAGAAACCTTGCCCCTAACGGAAGTGGGAATGAGCAGAACCGGTTGAGAATTTTTCCCTGTCCTGGGGCTACTGCATTTCCTGAACTTATCAAGGCATCAAAACTCTCCAAGACACATTTAAAAAATACCATCTTCCGAGAACAGCACTGAAACATGTATATTACCATATGTAAAATAGATGATCAGTGCAAGTTTGATTCATGAAACAGGGCACCCAGGGCCGGTGCTCTGGGACAACCCAGAGGGATAGGGTGGGGAACTAGGCGGGAAGGGGTAGGGGAGACACATGTATACCTGTGACCAATTCATGTTGATGTTGGCAAAAACCATCACAATATTGTAAAGTAATTATTCTCCAATTAAAATAAATTAATTAATTTTTAAAAATACTATCTCCAGAAGACTAGTTCTAGGAAGTTAGACAGCTCTGAAAGTTTATAAACCAGTGATTCAAAACTCAACTGCTTTTAGTGCAGAGTGGGTGAGCTATGGAAGTCTGGAGACCGCCTATCTTTTTCAAAGGTATTCATAGTTATCTATTTTAAATAAGAGTCTGCTCAAATCAATCATATCTTATGGCTTCAACTGCCCCTGAGAGTCCCAGTTTTAGATTTTGGAAGATTTCCTGTCATTTAATAGACTAGTACTTCCTTTTTTCACATCATGGTATCTGTAGAAAATGATATCTGTGCTAGAACAATGTGATAAATGGACAAAGTTGTTCAAGGCAGAGGCAACTGGCCACTGAGCTCAGCCCCCCAGCTATACCCTATCTGTAACCCCTCCCCCAAACCAGTGTGCAGATACACACAAGTTAGGAAATTCTTCAATACATTACATTGTTGTTAACTCAATGATCAAATAAAAATGGGATGTTCTGCTTATTACAGCAATGGGGAGAATCTTTAACTCTACATACAATGTACTGGACACTCCCCAACAAACTGAGATAAACAGACTGAGATAAAGGTGACATCAATAAATAAAAAAAGTTGCTAAGAATACCTTCATTATTTCAGCATAACCACTTCTTTAGATTCATTGATTCTGTGCTTTTCATCTTGTACTATCTATTCAGACTTGAAGATAAAAGCTGTGGAAAGCAGACTTGTGTAAACATCAAAGCAGACCCCAGAGACAATCTCATCCAGCAAGTGTGTGTGTGTGTGTGTGTGTAGGGGGTGGGGTGCGTATGTAAGCAGAAAATCTTGAGACCTTCTCTGCTTTGGGAGGATGAAATCTCTTGACCTTGGCTTTGGCTTTCCCTCTCCTCTCCCATCTCTCCTCCCCACTCTGTCTCACCCAGCAGAGGGGTCTCTGAAGGGATTCCATGGACCACAGTTTGGAAACTACTAAAGTCCAATCCTCTTATTTTATAGTTAAGGCCCAAACAGCAAAAGATAGCTTCATTAGTTAGGGACAGAACTGTGATTAGAAATGTTAGGGGAGCAAATCAATTAGAGAATCCATCAGAAATAAATATATTTTATAAACAGGTAGTCAGTATAATCATGCTTCCCTGGTAGCTCAGCTGGTAAAGAATTCACCTGCAATGAGGGAGACCTGAGTTCGATCCCTGAGTGGGGGAGAGTCCCCTGAAGGAGGGCATGGCAACCCACTCCAGTATTCCTGCCTGGAGAATCCCATGGACAGAGGAGCCTGGCGGGCTACAGTCCACAGGGTCACAAAGAGTCGGACAAGAAGGAAGCAACATAGCACGCACACATGCAGATAACCACACTAAGTAAACTCAGAGTGGCATTACCTTTCAGCATTATGAGCAGTGCAGATGGCCCCTCAACGTCATCAACGGGCACCGAAGAGTTTGCTCTGCTCAGAGTAATGTGGAAGATCATTTTTTCATGTTCTTTTCCCACCTACTGAACTTTTGAATATCCCACCCCTTACCAAATATTCATTCCAAGAAAGACCCTACTGTTGATCTTACATCTCCCTATGAATTTACTGTATGAACAGGCTGCTTTTCCCTGGGGTCATTAATTACCGGGAAAAAAAGATTTTTTCCTGATAAAGAGATTGCAGACTGGTGGAGAAATAAGTGGGATCTTTCTGAGACCCTAAAAATCCCTTTAGGTAGACAGCTGATGTACACAGACATTTCCTATTCTGCCGGTAAGAAAGTGTTTCTGCCCAGCCCTTGTAAGCAAATTCTGTTGGATAAATAATATCTTTACAAAAAAACTTAGTAATCTAGGCAAATGGAACATGAAATGAAAGATGAAAAATGAAAATGAAAATACTCTATATCCACCTTGGCCTAGCTGTTCTTTCTAACTTTCCATGTTTTGAATGATTAAGAAGGTAAAATTCAGCTAGTCTAGAAAAATTCACTTTATTCTAAGTGCCAGTATGAAAAGTTTGGAGGCTTTTTTTTTGGTGGGGGAGGGGTAATGATGATCTACATAGTGTTAAACAAACCTGATATTCTACTTAAATTTAATTAAATAAGCTTTTGTTCAATGCCTTTCATATGCCAGGCACTGTGCTACCGATTTCATGTGATGTAATATCCTCTAAACTAGGGGATTTCTTGTATTTATTAGGCATCCGGGTAATATTCAGAATCTCCCTGGCAGGTTGTCATAGACCGTGGGATACAGAACATTAAAGAACATAAGCTACTTCATCCTTTCCTCTTATTACTTTACAGACGAGGAAACAGGCCCACAAAATGTGAAATGGCACATCGTATGTCTCATTGATGGTGTGGGCCAAGGACAACCACACCAGATTCAAGCTGCCTGCTTATCTCTATAGTGTCCCAGAATCCCGCAGGAGCCATGGACCATTGCCCTGTCATCCTCTGAATTAGTGCCAGTTAACATCATGCAAGTTAACATCCTACAGCCCAGGCTGAACCACTGAGATGGGAAGCTCAAGTTGGCATCTGAACCCACAGGACTGTTTCAGCAGCTGACTGTGTGGCCCTGAGAGGCTGACTATGTGGACCCAAGAAAGCCTGCTTTGACAGTCCCTTCCTGGGTAGTGAAGGGGTGAGTAAAAGCAAAACCTTGGCTATAGCTTATTATTTGCGCTTGATTTCTTTGGCATTGTTTCTTAGGAAGGTGCTATTTTTTTTTTTTAATGATTAGATTATTTCATTTGAAGATAATTTGATCCAGCCTGTTGCCTTACACATGGATTTGAAAATGATTTCCCTTGGCATATTTTTAGGTTTAGAAGCTAAGCTCACAGGCATTAAAGCATCAAGTCCCAGAGCCAATTCTTCTCTTTTTCAAAAACAGGACTTTAAAAAAATCTCCTTCAAATAAGTTCTGACAGTATTAAGATTAGTTAAAAGCTCCACACAGCACTCAAGCATCGTGTGTGCTACCCTAGTGACTGATAATTTGAGCATAGACACTAACCCGGATCTGTGAGGTAGAATGGCCCAGCTATCAGTCTATTTTGTTCATTGGAGCATGACCTAAAAGAAGAGGTTTATAAATTTTTTTTGCAGACTGGTGAAATCTATTTTACTCATAAAAATATTTTCAAACTCATAAAACAAAATAACAGGATTATAAAGAAAACTATATTGATATATGTTTTATAAAACATAATTTAAAATCAGGATATTTTGTGTGCTCTTTAATTAACATACTAAATAACAAGTCTTAAAAATTACTCAAATTTTTAAGTCACACTGAGTGTGTATAAATGGTATTTCTAGATATCTGTAACCAACTCTAATGTTATATAAAAATATAAGTGATTTTCATTAGTTACAAGGTCACAGACACTGCTGTTATACTCAAAATTGGGGGAAATTCTTAGTTACAGTTAGGAACTAACACAAATAAGGAGGTCATGTTTTTTCCCATTGAAGGTCACTCAACCCACTGATTTCCATATATGGATCTACTGGGGTAGACCAAGTTCAGAACTGTAGCTAAACTACATCTTTATGAATTCTTTTTAATGTAGGAATATTGGTACAACACAGTGCCTTAATCAGCACCTACTCTTCCCCCAAGTTCAAGACAGTATAATATTTTATGTAACCAACCTCTTACTATTTTTTAAACTTTTTATTTTGCTTTGGGGTATAGCCGGTTAACAATGTTGTGATAGTTTCAGATGAACAGCAAAGGGGACTCAGGAAGGCTTTATGAATTAACTGTGCCCTGGGCAACCTCAGGGACTCATGAAATGGGATATTTTACAGGTGGTTAAAACTTTGGACTCATTTTGGTTTCTTCATGAAACTCCCTGTTTCACAAAGCATTCTTTTGCAGTCCACTCTGTTGTTTTCTTCTGTTCCTAAATTTCAGGCTCATCTCCACACAGCATTGTTCCCCAAGCACAAACCAGGACTGCACCAGGAAATCAACTCTAATGCTTGATGGAGATGAAACAGTTGCAAATAAATAAAGATTCCCTGACTTTAGAGGAGTCAGAAACCCTGGCTGAAGGAATATCCTCCCACTCTCTACTCCCAGACTATGATTGGTGGCACTGGGCCTAGAGAGACAACCTTCAAGTTTAGAGACAAGGACAAGAGTCCTTGGGGCAATGGTCCAGTGTAGGGAAAAGGACCTGTGCTTGTCAGGGAGGGAGAATTAAGCTGACATAGAGACGTGGTGATGGATTGTCTTGGGAGCTGCTCAAAGGAAACAGTTCTCCTAGTTCTGAATCTAGAGTCAGCCTTGGAAAGGAATGTTAGGGTTTCAGTTTTTTTTAACTTGTCCCGGCTTTCCTCTCCACTATCTCACTCTTCTCTTGTTCTTGACTTTCTTCTTTAGTGATCATCGATGCCAAGTTTTTGCTTCCACTTGTTGCATCCCCCCATCCATTCACCCATCCCATGCAAAAACATCACCAAAGTATCAATGGGGAGAAAGGAGAGGAGTTAACATTTTAGTAAGGGAGCAAATGCAAGGAGTGAAAAATAAACAAATAACAAATACGTAAATGATAAAACACTTTGAAAAGTGATCTGTGCTGACCAAAAAGAGAAAAGATTGCTGGAGGAAATTTAAGGGAAGAGGACCTTTCACTCTTAAAATCTGAATGAAACCATATTGTTGGAATTTTTTTTACAAATAGTAATACACATATTACTATTTGTAAAAACAATAGTAACATACAATAGTAATACACATACTGCTATTATATTTTAAAAAGTAAAAGTAGGCAGAGCCTGTTACTATGTTCTCATTATTACTATTACTAGCCGCTATGACTTTATCTCATTTAGCACGTCTGATTCCTGACTCATTTGGTGGGATGACAGTTTCAGTTTCATCTTCACTAAGCCTATACATTCCACATCCATTGAATAAACACAAATGAAACCAAAAACTCTCTGTTGATTTTTTTCTTTAGGGTTTTATTACATCCCCTGTTGATCTGCTTCTCCACCTTTTTTTGTTTTTAAATAAAATACTTGAAGGATGAATGCAGTCCCTTGCTTCTGATGTCACCAGTTTTAGCCTTTTGGCATCATTTCTTGGGACAACACAACAACAATCCTTGATTACTTTATTTCCTCCCCCCACCCTCTGTTTTAATTGCTTCTCATTTCCTAAATTACATCTCTGCTCTTGTGGCTAAGGACCTCACAATGTCTCTGCACTTTTGACCAACTTTCTGTTTTTTTAAATGCTCTCAGGATTGTAACAAACAAGTCAGTAAACATGTCCAAGGACCACTGCAGGCTGGACAGTGCAGCCTGTACTTCCTCCTTCGGGACTTGCAGTTCTGGACTCTAAATGAAAGGGGAAAATACGCAAAACCTTTGCACCCGACTTAATTCCCAAAGCCCCAGACTAGCTGCAGATATTCCACACGTTTGTGTGTCCTACGTTCTACACTGGCACCACTGGTATGTTTCCCGAACAACCACCATCTGCGTGTAAATATAATGTTATACCCACTCAAAGTTTTTCCAAGAATAGGAAAATAAAATATGACAATTACCTGCCCTGTCATTTGCTAGAAAGAGCTCTGTTTTAAATTAAACCAAAGAACAACCACAGACTTTTGTTCCAGTGCCAATATCCAAACATGTTTGGCTTCTGAGCGTCTCAAATTTCTTAAGTTCAAATCCATTAGTATATAAATCTACTCCTCAGCCGCCTTTCACACGCAGGCACGCAAATTACACGGAGCTACTCACCGAACAGTCTGTCAGTGGGTCCCTCATGGTGAAATGCTGTTTGCTTCAGTCCTTGTACCTACACTCCGGCATTCAGGATGCTGCACCCAAAGCTGGGTGTGTCCTGGACTTCCGGGATTCAAAGGGCCTAGAGTACGTCAGTCCTTGTCAAACACTCCAAGAAGGAAGTCCCAGCCCTGGACTTTAATCCCATTTGCTTTCTGAAAAAGCAAAGAATGGCTCTGGGTCAAGAGCACTGGAGTGAGATGGTGAGAATGATTTCTGTAAATAGTTAGGGGTCAGAATACTGAGTCGTGAACTGCATGGCCTTGAAAGACAGCCCAGAGATTATAAAGTGTTCCTGGTGATTCAGTCACTCAGGGCTGGTAGTAGAGAGATTCTCTAAGCTTGCTGTATTCACTGTGTTTTTTTATTGTCTGTTTTCTGATGCTTTGACACACTGGGGCCTATGGGGTTGACGTGGAAGGATTGCCCCTTCCAGGATTAGCTAATTCCTTGAGACAGACAGCAAACAACCAACTTGTAAGCACGGTTTTGATTTGGAATACAACCAGTCCAGAGCCAGATCCGCAATCACCTCCCTTACCTACCTCTCACACATCAAGTCAATGTCCCCCTGCCCCAAACCACCCAGGGCCAAGGTATCAAACAGTTAAGACCATCCCTATACAACTAGGGCTTCCCAGGTGGTGCTAGTGGTAAAGAGCCTGCCTGCCAATGCAGGAGATGTAAGAGACTCAGGTTCAATCTCTGGGTCGGAAGATCCCCTGGAGGAGGGCATGGCAACCCACTCCAGTATTGCCTGGAGAATTCTCTGAACAGAGAAGCCTGGCGGGCTACAGTCCATAGTGTTGTGAAGGGTTGGACAAGACTGAAGCAACTTAGCACGCACCCACGCATGCTATATAACCATGACTGTAGTGGAAAATGTCCAGAAAAGCTTATGAGGGAGCAGGCGTGTAGTAAGCACCTCAAGTGCCTAACTCAACCCCCTCACTACTACCCCAAAAGAACCAAGAGGCTAAACTATCAAGTTAAGAAGGATTTTTCTATGCTCACCCTGATTTTTTTTAATCACTCAAGAGGATAAATCAAACCAGAAATCAGCCATTAGCAATTTATTTTTTAAATTGTTTTCTCTGCACCTGTGGCCTGTGGTCAATCCTGAGATTTCCAGCTAATGGCCTATAACAGCTGGTCTGTGGGTAGCTTTGCTCTGACTGGTGGACGGGTAAATGCAGGTCCACAGCCTGGAAGGAATTCCACACATACAGCCCAGTGGAACACTTCAGAGCTGCCCACATGACTCAGACTCCACTTATCTGCCCATGGTATGCAAACGCTATACACAGTATCCTTGGGCTTCCCTGGTGGCTCAGATGGTAAAAAACGCGCCTGCAATGCAGGAGACCTGGGTTTGATCCCTGGATTGGGAAGAGATTGAAGGGGGATCGAAGGGAAGATCCCAGGAGGAGGGCATGGCAACCCACTCCAGTATTCTTGCTTGGAGAATCCCCATGGGCTTTTCTGAGGAGCCTGATGGGCTATGCAGTCCATGGGTTCACAAAGAACTGGACATGACTGACCAACAAAGCACAGCACAGCACTGCAGAAATAACACATGAAGAGGCAGAGCCTCTTGAGGGCGGAAGACTGTCTCTGTAACCCAGGGGCCCCTAACCTCTGGGACGTGGACCAGTACCTCCTGTCAGATCAGCGGCAGCATGAAATTAGAAATAGAGTGCCACACAGTGTGACAAGAGATAAATGCAGTGCAATAAATATAATACATTTGAATCATCCCCAAACCATTCCTTCCCACCCCTGGTTCATGGAAAAATTGTCTTCCATGAAATTGGTCTCTGGTGCCAAAATGACTGGGGCCTGCTGCTGTAATCTGAGTAGAGAGAAGGGGTCCTCAGGGACCTCCATTCACACACTTAACAACGTTCTACCCTGAGCTTCTTCCAAGAAAGGTTATCACTGGAGATTACAACATGGAGTCCTAGCTATCAGGGCTAGAATTAGATAAGCTCCCCGCCATACTGAAAGCGGCTTAAGACACACTGTAAACTGAGGTTAGTAACATGTTGCTCAGATTCCCACTGGAGGGCTGCCTTGCCCTCAGAGAGGGTAAACGACTTGGCTTGAGCCTCGGATCCAGAGCCTGGGGCAGCTCAGTGTCTTCCCCCAGTTCCTGCTGCACTTGTCTCAGTTCAGGCCTAACTCAGCTCAGCACGGGGAGATTGGCCTCCCTTACCAATCCCCACAAGAAATACTGTCACCCCAAGCTACTGTGGTCTCTGTGGCCCTCTGGGAGGTTGGGAGGACATTCCCACACCCATACTTCTCATGTGTGTCTCTTCCAGCAGGCTAACTAGTTTTCCCTTAGACCTCCTGGGGAAATTAAAATATCTCCATCTTACTATAGTCTCCTTACCACAGGCTATTTCTTGTAAAGGAAGCTGGGTTGTCCTGACTGAATTCGGAGAATTAGAGTTGGCTATTTGTTAAGCTTTTCAGAGGGTGTTTGAATCTGCAACAAAACTTTGATTTTGGATGTTAGAAGAGGGCTGTATTTATCTCTAGTCACACTGTGTATGTGTTAGTTGCTTAGTCGTGTCCGACTCTTTGCAACCCAAAGGACTGGGGACCTGCCAGGCTCCTCTGTCCACGGAATTTCCCAGGCTCCTCTGTCCATGGAATTTCTGGCAGTTGGAGTGGATTGCCATTTCCTTCTCCAGAAGGTCTTCCTGACCCAGGGATTGAACCTAGGTCTCTTGCATTGCAGGCAGGTGCTTTACCGTCTGAGCCGCCAGGGAAACCCCTTGTCACAATAATGCTGTGTAAAAACTAAGATCATGTGCATGAAGCAGGGCATCCAGAGCTGGTGCTCTGGTACAACCTAGAGGAATAGGGTGGTGAGGGAGGTAGGAGGGGGGTTCAGGATGGTGGGACACACGTACACCTGTGACTGATTCATGCCACTGTATGGCAAAACCCACCACAATATTGTAAAGTAATTAGCCTCCAATTAAAATAAATATATTAATAAAAAAGAAAAAAGAACCGCCCCCC
>NW_011495014.1:193633-193945 GCF_000754665.1 Bison bison bison
CAAAAAAAAACTAAGATCATGGCATCCAGTCCCATCACTTCATGGAAAATAGATGGGGAAACAATGGAAAAAGTGGCAAACTTTATTTTCTTGGGTTCCAAAATCATTGTAGATGGTGACTGCAGCCATGAAATTAAAAGACGCTTATTCCTTGGAAGAAAAGCTAAGACAAACCTAGACAGCATATTGAAAAGCAGAGAAATTACTCTGCCAACAAATGTCCATATAGTCGAAGTTATGTTTTTTCCAGTAGTCATGTATGGATGTGTGAGTTGAACCATAAAGAAGGCTGAACGCTGAAGAACTGATGCT
>NW_011495014.1:194045-212718 GCF_000754665.1 Bison bison bison
GGACAGCAAGGAGATCAAACCAGTCAATCCTAAAGGAAATCAGCCCCGAATATTCATTGGAAGGGCTGATGCTGAAGCTGAAACCCCAACAATTTGACCACCTGATTTGAAAGCCAACTCATTGAAAAAGACCCTGATGCTGGGAAAGATTGAAGGTAGGAAGAGAAAGGGACAACGGAGGATGATGAGATGGTTGGATGGCATCACTGACTCAATGGACATGAGTTTGAACAAGCTCCGGGAGATGGTGAAGGACAGGGAAGCCTGGTGTGCTGCAGTCCATGGGGTCACAAAGAGTTGGACATGACTGAGCAACTGAATGACAACAATAAACGGAAGATCCAGTGGTTTCAAATGACTTTATTTAGTCCACAAATGTGTGGTTTAGTTGAGTGGTTCTTTGGTTCTCCTTGGGCCCACTCATGCAAAAGCAGGTCATCTCCAAATGTCTGTTGATCCTGGCAGGGCAGTTCTTCTAGGCTCTGCTGGGCGGGTGACTGGCTGGGAGCTGAGGTGAGTTTTTCTCAACCTGAAGCCTAAGCCAGACTGTTCTAGGGTATGTTGAGGAGCCAAGAGTGAGTGGAAGTGCTCAGGCCTCTCAAGGTGAAGGCTTGGAATGGACACACCATCATTTTGGCTCTGTTCAGCTGACCAAGGCCAGTCACAGGCCAGCCCCAATTCAAGGGGGTAGGGAAGATTCCAGTCCTTAGTGGGAGGAGCCGAGTGTCTCACTACAAAGGGCACAGACACAGAAACGGGCTAAAAGCTGCATTTTATATTCAATACACTATACAGTCAATATTTGTTCTTCAGTGACCAGAGAGATAAAAGTGGATAGGACACTGAAAGGGAGAACTGAAATATGTCAACCTTTCCTTTTCTTCAATTCAACCTCAGGGGACCTGTTTGGAACTTCAGCAGAGGTTGAGGTCAGGAAGAGAAATAAGGGGAGTTGAGTTCATGACAGACTTTAGACATTGATTTGGAAACAGGGTGATTCTCCTTTCTGACCCCACACCCCATCCTATACATACACACCCCTCCCCTGCAGAGGGTGGAGGGGGTGGGGGGGAAGTAGCAGAGCAGGTTCTCCAAGGTGGCTGCAACCCCAGAGGCTGTGGCTGGTGAGGCACCTTGGCAAGGAGGCCAGAGGAGACCAACTTGAATAAGTTTGTCCTTGAGCAGATGAGAATCCACAACCCCTGACTCCCAGAAATGGCCCAGTGAGACTGGAAAGAGGAAGTTGAGTTCCTGTGTGAGCAAGAAGGTGAAGAGCCTTATAGTTTTGGAATTGGTATTAACATCACCTTGCTTGTATCTATAGGTTGATGAGAATTCTATATAGTGAAGCATCTCAAAGAAGGTATTCTATATATTTTTTTCTAAACAAAGATGCCCAAGGCATCTTTAAAATTTGTTCTCTTCAGGCTTGTCTCTGGTCATATGTTCTTGGCTTGCACTCATTCTCTGGCTTCTTTCCAGCACGGGCCTTCAGCTGACCTGTTCGATCATTCAGATCCTCGTCTTCCTGCTTCCTTTCCCAGTCTGTGTTCAGCAGTCGCCTTCCCAGCATGACCTCTCTGCAGAAAGAAAATCTGCAGTGGATTGATCTGGAAGCCACTCCACTGCACTCCACCCACCGCATTTGGTGCTGTCTTCAAGGCAGGCTTGCCTCCAACAACATGAGGACACATTTGTTAAGTGTCTGTAAGCAGATGTTGGGTGTCTTAAGTCAGTAAGAAGGAGCCCAGGAGTAATAGAGGTGCGTGCATGCTAAGTTGCTTCAGTCGTGTCCGCCTCTTTGTGACCTCACGTACTGTAGCCCTCCAGGCTCCTCTGTCCAGTCCATAAGAGTCTCCAGGCAAGAATACTGGAGTGGGTTGCCAGGCCCCACTCCAGGGTATCTTCCTGACCCAGGGATTAAACCTGTGTCTCTTACGTCTCCTGCGTTGGCAGGCAGGTTCTTTACCACTAGCATTGTTGTAGCCAAGCATTCCGGGAAACAAACTCACTCAGAAGGACAATGCAGATAGTGGAGTGCAGTTTATTACACTGGCAGGCCCAAGGCAGAGTCTCCTCTTAGCCAAAGATCCCAACAAGTTTTTGCGAAAACCTTATATACTCTAAGTGTACATGCACAAACCCACCTCCCCAGATTTCCTAGTCTGAACAAAGGAAAAGAAAGATACAATCAAAGTTAACCCGTGATTCGTATGCCTTAAGCCTAGGTAGTTGCTGCTGCTGCTAAGTTGCTTCAGTAGTGTCCGACTCTGTGCCACCCCATAGACAGCAGCCCACCAGGTTCCCCTGTCCCTGGGATTCTCCAGGCAAGAACACTGGAGTGGGTTGCCATTTCCTTCTCCAATGCATGAAAGTGAAAAAATGAAAGGGAAGTTGCTCAGTCGTGTCTGACTCTTAACAGTGGACAATTAGCAATAGGCCTGTGGTCATACCCCAATAAGCATAATAGAATTTATGATTCTATTTGGTTGCACAGATAATTAGGATATTCTTTTAGGCAACAGAGAGTCTAGGTACGAGCCCTGGGGCTCTTCCATCTGGGGGGGTCTGGTTTTCCAGTTGGTATGTCGTTTCCATAGCTACTGGGCATAGAGCTCAAAGTCCACAGTCTGGCCCAAGATGGAGTCCTGCTTTCAGGATGGAGTCTGTTCTGTCTGTTTCCTCTTTCAGCCCCACCTGGGAAGCGTGTAATAGAGGTTAAGAGCAATTCAAAACTTGCCTTGACATTTCTTTAGTAGCCAAAGCATGTGAAGAATTGGAAATGGCACAAGCATGGATCAATAGGGACTTGGTTAAATACCTTAAGGTAACATGGGCTCACATTTAGAGGACTCATCATGTGTCAATATTTAATATTTGTAAAGCTATACTAAGTGCTGTATAAACATTAACTTTTAAAATCATCATAGCAATCACTCGAGATAGATCTGTATTATTTTGATCCTTATAATACACATAGGGAAACTGAGGCACAGGATGGTTAGGTGACTTACCTAAGGTCACACAGGTAGGAGCTGGAGAGCTGGAATTCATCTAACTCCAGTGCTTCTGTGTTTCCTTACTATGCTGCCTTGCTACTCAACCCGGATATTGGAGTGAAAGAGCCAAACAATGAGGACAGAGTACAAAATACACAACAAGTTGCGAGAGAAGTGAGTCTAGTTGTTTACCTATGTAAGAAAAAAAGATCCAGATATAGTGGGCGGGGCCAAGGCTGGGGTGACCCCGCCGGAGCTGCCGCTGCCAGCGACATGTTCAAGGTAATTCAGAGGTACGTGGGGCCGGCGAAAAAAATAAGAAAAAAAGATCCAGACACATATATACCAGGCAGATAACACTATAGCTCTGAAGGATGGAACTGTGGAGGAGTCTTCCTTTCAAGGGCCTACATTTCTATGTAATTTTAACATTTAAAACATATACTGCTTTGAAAACAAACGAGACAAATAACACTTTTTAAAAAGGATAACAATTAGGCTAACTTTAATTTTAACCTTTTAAAAAAAGTTAGAACCAATTAGTGAAATGGAGACAGCAGGCCTTGTTAGTCCATATCTTCATGACTTTGTATAATGGTGGTTCCTTCCACCTAGAATTCCTTCTACCTGTAAGTTGCCTTAGTGGGCTTTCATTTATCTACAAAGTCCAGCTGGTGATATTTTCTCCAGACACAGTTCACTTTCGCCTTTGTACTACTGTTATCCAAAGCTTGCCCTTCTTTTAATTCATCTGCCCTATTGTGTGGAGATTATTAGTTTAATGGTCTGCCTCCCACACTACTCAGTGAGCTCTTTATATAAAGTATGTGGAGCAAGGAAGTGTTCAATACATAAATGTTTTCATTTCATTGAATTCAATTCTGAGAAAGTGGCCCCATTAGCTAGTTCCTCTTCATCCATAAGATGAGAATGTTGCTTTTGAGTAGGCCTGTATCCTTAATTCTCAGGAAGCAGAGTTCAAAACACTGAGAGTCAAGATAAGTATGACCTCTGGGCAGGAACTCTAAAATGGGAAACAGTCCAAATGCCCTTGGGAGTCTCTGCTGCTCTGATTAAAAATGGCCTTGACAAGCAGGAAACTGAGAAGGAATCAGAAGGATCCCAAGGGGCCACTTAGAGAAATTTCTTGGAGATTTGTTGGTTAAAAATATATAAACATATGAGATAAGAAGGCTTGGAACCAAGGATTTAATCAAAAGGTGGCCTAACGCTAAGAATAGATTTTTAAAAACTGGAGTCTAAAATGAGCCAAGTTCTGCAAAGTTTGCCAGGAACATCTGAAGGAATTTTTACCATATCCACAGCAAGAAGAATGTGAAGGGACAGCATCTGGGCTGGGGGCTGTTGAACCACTTTTGATGACTGAGTGAGCAGCTTGGTCAGGTTGTAGGGTTCCAGGTGTTCGAGGGTCAGGCCGAGAGGCTGGCCAGCAGTCGATCACCGCTTCACCGCGCCTTGACACAGCCCGATTCTGAGTCCTGGACGAAGCCGAGTACTCCTTGGCCTGTTAGAGCCGACAGAGGACCAGTATCCTCTCTGCAGTCATTCCAAGCATACTAGAGCCACGGACAGTGTTTATGAGACATGACGTCACCTCCACCAATCGCCCTCAGAAGGAACTATAGAAGCAATCTCATTCTGACTAAATGACTTTTTATTTTTAGTCTCTGGTGGCTTGCTGCAGTGATTAGTTTAATTTCCATGTCTCCCCAGAGCTGGAAGAAACATTTCTGAAGCCTTGCCTTAGTGCATACATTAAAAAAAAAAAGTACCTCTGCCCAAAGCCTCAGGATAAGAAAACAAACAAACTCGACCTAATTCAGAAGCGCTAATGAGTGTTTTAAACTAGGGCAGGAGTGGAGGAAGGGTATGTGTGAGGGGGAACACAAGGATATTGTTACTGTTAATAGTCAGCCTAATTTGTAGCATCTAAAGTAAAACTAAACTTTTAGTTTGTATGGATTATCTGGTGGTTTAAAAAATAGCACAAAAGGTGTGTGTGTGTGTGTGTGTGTGTGTGTGTTTACCACTTTCCACTTCATAAAAATTTCCTAATTTTTAAATTTAAGTCCAAATGATCACAATTAACTTACTTTCTAAATACAAAGCAGGCCTGTATTCATTGTGCTAGGGCTGAATTTTCACTGTGCGTGTCCAAGTTTCATATGTATTAATTTAAAATCTCCAGGTGTTAATGGAATAAAGATGAAATCAAATAGATAAATTTGCATAAAGCAAATTAGGATAAACTTGCTTTTCTCCAATAAGCCCTAGGAAATGAAAACTTAATGGACAACTAATTAACAATCGAGTCATCCTACAGCCATGCCCCATGGCCCAGCTTCCCCCCAAAAGTACAAGAAGGATATTTGACAACTGCAGATTAGTCTAAATTACATTATATCGTCACTGGCTCACCTGTGTTAATATTCATGGGAATTACTTACATTTTCCTAAAGCTCATCTAGGACCAGTCTTACAGATTTCAATTAAAATGCTCTCTGGAGTGTCAAGCAGAGGCTTGATTTTGTCTGCAGATCACAGTTTGGCATTTTTGTTTATGTAAATAATGTGCCAACCAGGATTTATTTGCCTTTTTCATCGTGGTTATACTTCTCCACTATAAATCATTGATTATAGTTGTTTCCTATAAATCACTGCCAGGTTATGGAGATAGAATCTCAGAAAACATAAGCACTCCAGAGAGTTGTTTACCTCGGTTCCTTTGGAGCAAGAACTGAGGAGCTGGGGGATGGGCATGGAGAGGAGGAAGGGCTTTACTGTTTCTCTTTTCACATTTAGAATTTTATATGATGTGCTTGTATTACCTATTCAGAAGAATAAAGTAATTTGTTAAAACCATTGCATATCCCTGGGACTGAGGGCATGCAGTGCATAAACCGGTTTACTCAGAACTTAAGATTGTCAACCAGTCCTCTGTGTATTTATTTAAAATCTCCCCCTGTTGTCTTCTTAAACTATTTAACCCCTTATTTATCTTCTTTCACAACATTCAGAAATGGTCCTCCTGAAAAACCACTGTTTCTGTCATTTCTCCTTCTTGGAAGCATGTTATGTGGGCCTTCCCCTGGTAGCTCAGCTGGTAAAGAATTTGCCTGCAATGCAGGAGACCTGGGTTCGATCCCCGGGTTGGGAAGATCCCTTGGAGGAAGGCCTGGCAACCCACTCTAGTATTCTTGCCTGGAGAATTCTGTGGACATGGGACCCTGGAGGACTATAGTTCATGGGGTCGCAAAGAGTCAGGCAGGAGTGAGCAACTAACACAACACTACATAAGACCTTACTGAAAGACTGAAAGAATGGATAGGTGTCAATGAGTTAGCAATTGTATAAGATGCTGTGCTGTGTGCTATGCTTAGTCGCGTGGGTAATCATTCCCTTCTCCAGGGGATCTTCCCAACCGAGGGATCGAACCCAAGTCTTTAGCATTGCAGGCAGATTCTTTACCACTTGAGCCACCAGGGTAGCGTGGTGAGGGACATGAAGATGAATAAACTCCAATCTCTTCTTTCAAAGCACTCAGTGTGATGAAAGGAGGCTATGTTATATTGTCATAGATTATATGAAAGAGGTCTTTACAGAAATGTGATGGAAATTCCAGAAAAGTACCCTGCTTGCTTATCTTCGTTGGGGAAGGGAAGAATGCCAGAAGACACTAGCAAGAGACGATCACACTTGCTGATGCTCAAAGGGCACATATTAATTATCTGTGCATAATAGAGTATGTGTTGTTTTGTTCAGAAGAGTGCCTTGAGCTCAGGTGTGTGTAGAACCTTATAGTTGAGGCTAAAGAGATACTGAGATAAGATGTGGGAAGCCTTAGGTGCCATGTTCTAATTTTAACCCAAAGGTAATTGGAACCACATAGGGGTCTTTTTCCATGTAGGAAATTCAGCACATTGTGATATTCAGATGTGCATTCTAGACTGATCACTCTGACAGCAGTATGGAGACTCCGAAGAGGGGTGACATAAGGAACAGGAAGAGGGGGAGCTTGTTGCCAGGAGAAAAACAGTGAATCCTTAACGTGGAGAGGAAAGGGTAGAGTTCTTAGATGGAACAAGGAGGACATAGTGATGAATCGGATTGGAGGTAAACAATGAAGAAGTGTATAGATCTAGAATGAAGCCTAGGCTTCTGGAACCCTCTGCAAGATTCCCTTCTCTATGGCCTCCATAGGAGGCACTATTGAGCAGGAATTAATAGGATAGGCTTTGGCGTGTGAAAAATATGATTTTAAAAGTTGGTTGTACTATACTTAGTACACTAATTTGTGGGGAAATTTCTTAACCCCCTTTAAGCCTTAATTTACTGATATGTAAAATGGAAATAATATACCACATAACTCATAGCAGAGTGTACACAATAAAATGTTCAGTAAACACTAGCTGTTTATATGACTTATCTTTTTATTTTTGCAAAATAAGGTAAGACATTATTAAAGATGATTGCACAATAATATATACATAGAACACTGAAAACTACAACTATTATAATTTAAAAATTCCAAAATCTAACATGAGTATTCTACTTAACAAGCAAGGTAGAATTCTCAGGAAGTTTTAGCTAATGTATTTTCTTTTCTCACTAAACTTCCCATTAAGAGAATGAGACACTTTGTATTACTTTATTGCTCTTGGAACTCAAAGTTGTCAGTCTCATTTTTAAAGTGACTTTGTTGCATCTGAACAAGTGCAAATTTCGCTTGAGACACTCTTAGGGTTTTGAAAACAAATATATGGATTTTAAGAGTTATCTCAAAGTTGCAGACAAATTGTAAGTTCAGTACACAGAATTCTTTTTTCATACCTTAATATTTCAGTGTGTATTTCCTGCAAACAAGGACATAATTCAACAAAACCACAGTACAACCATCAAAAGCAGGAAATTAACACTGATTTATTACTACCATCTACCTCTCAGTTCCACCAATTGTCCTCATTACGGTCTCCATAGCCGCAGAATCCAGTCCAGGCTCATGTACTGCATCTGGTTGTCAAATCTCTTCTGTTTCCTTCACTCTGGAGCAGTTCTTCAGTCTTTGCTTGACTTTCATGCCATCAAGACACTTGAGGATTACCAGTTAATTATTCTGTAGATTTATTTGTATTTGCCCCTACGTTTGTACTTATTTGATATTTTCTCACGGTTAGATTCAAGTTAGGCTCCTTTGGCAGAAATATCACAGAAACAATGCTGCTTTCTTATTACATCCAATCAAGTGACTAAAATTCCATTTTTATCATTACTGATGGTGTTTACTTAATGGAGATGGCATCTGCCAGGCTTCTTTGCTGTAAATTACAACTTCCACCTTTGAGGTTAATAAATATGTAGAAGAGATGTACCTTGAGATTCCTCATCAAACTTCCAGTTTATTTATTTACTGATTTATATGAACTCAGTTTCTCAGGCTCAGTGTCTCATGCCGGGCCCCACCTTGTATGAACACCCTCTTCACCCCACCCTGGTTCTCCATGCAGTGCTGTCCTCTCTCTGTAGACATCTCCTTAAGCCCATTTGGCCTCCAGCACCCAACTGTGGGCCATCATGACCTGCCCCCCCCCACCCCCTCCACCTGGCATGGACATCGTCCTGTTCTGTCCCATCCTAGGAATGAACAGATCAGAAAGAAAAGAGAAGGGAAGGAAGGAAGACAGAGGCAGAAGGGGCAGGTCATCTTTATCATTGCTGTGCTTAGTCGCTCAGTCTTGTCCGATTCTCTGTGACTGTGACATCATGGACGGTAGCCTGCCAGGCTCCTCTGTCCATGGGATTTTTTTCAGGCAAAACTACTGGAATGGGTTGCCATTTTCTCTTTCAGGGGATTTTCCTGACCCAGGGATCAAACCTGCAGTTGATTCGTTACCTTCTGAAGCTTCCAAGAAACCCATCGTTATCATTAACATCATTGTACTTCGTTCTGTCTTTGTTATCAGTGAATTGTTTGCTGGCTTATCTTCTTCCTTGTATTCTTCTGCTCTGGACATTTCCCAAGGTTCCAGTTTAGAAGACAACAGAGGAATGACTCAGAGCTCCAACTACGTTATCTGCATCACTGCTTTCTGATTCTGAGACCCAGGCAGTGTTCTTATTCTCCTTATACATCTGTCTCTCTCTCTGAAAAAAATGAAAATAATAATGATACCTGGTTGTGGTCCTATCTTTCCAATTTTGGGCAGACATTTCCAAATGAATGGACTCACATCAGCTCAAATTCAAAATGTAAAAATGAGCTCATTTTCCCTTAAAAAACATATTCATCTTCCTGAAGCCCTTATTTCTGTGAATACACACATTCATGCTACGAGCATTTATTGAGGGCTTACTGTTAGCAAGCATGGTGGCTAAGAATCCAGATATAAAAAAGCAAGGTCTCTGCCCCCAAGATGCTTAGAGTGATTGTGTGGTAGTGGTAGTGTGGTGGAGTGGATGCTTAGTCAGGAAGATAGTGTGATGAGCACTCTGATGGAGTTAAATGGTGGCATCTTTTCTTCTCTAGGAAGAGTACCACATTCCAAGAGACTAAGGCTTTCTAGCAGGTGGACCACACAAAGGTAGCTGGATGGAGACGAGGGCCAAGGTCTTCTAGGCAGAGTGAGCAGCATGGCCAAAGAGCTGGAGATACAATGCAGCACAGCACGTTCTGAGACCACAGCCTTGAGAAACAGAGCCAGAGAGGTCGTGGGGAGGGATGAGGATGGAATGAAGGTGACAGGGTTCAGGGGCCACTGCTGAGGGCTTACTCATCGGATCTCCTAAACCCTTTGTCTCAGATGACCTTCTTTGCATGTGACTCATCCAAATCCTACCATTCTTTTAAAAAACTTTTATCTTATTTATTATATATGTATTTGGATGCACTGGTCTTAGTTACATGTGGTCTACGAAGGGGCATGCAGGATCTTCCAGGCGTGGCACGTGGGATCTAGTTCCCCGACGAGGGGTCAAACCCAGTCCCCTTGCATTGGAAGCGTGGAGTCTTAGCCACCGGACCACCCGGGGAGTCCTGTGAACCCTATCCATTATTGTTGGCTTTCTCCTTGAAACCTTTTCTTATCTGACCTTGAAGCAACTTCCCTCTTCTCCCAACTTTTCTGGCAATAACTATCCTATAGTGTATTTCATATGATGATGATAATAATGTCTTATACATGTAGAGTAGTTGCAGTCTTCAAAAACATTTTATCTTTATCATAAAGTTTGATCTGCATAATAGAACAAGTACCATTTCTTTTACAGCTTTGTTGACCCATTAAAGTGACCACTGCTTGTGCCTTGCTCCTCTAAGTTGGTTGAGAACCCCTTCAATTCAGCAGCTTTGCCTTTGTCTTATTTATATCTCTCACAATGCCTACCAGAAAGTCTCACAGAGAATTGGTGCTCAAGGCATGTATTAAGATTGATGTGAATTTCACTGAAGTCATTAATACCGTAGTTGTGTGTGTTTTTAGCTAGCATGGCATATATTACCTTATATATCCTAGGGAATGACTTGTAAGTGGTATAACTAAGAAACGGCAGCACTCAAGTACAGTATGTTAAGGCTCTGTTCTAGGAACCGTCTAGTGCCCTCAACTGAAAGGAAAAAACACTCATTACCTTAAAAACCTATGGGGACCCTTTGAAATCATCTTTAGTGATGTGGCTCCATATGGCCTGGCATCCTACACATTGCTTGCTGGCTGGCTTACTGGGTAGTTACTAGTAGCATGGGTCAATAAAAGAATCAGGGGTTTAATTTCAAGTAATCTAATTAACAGATCTAAGATCCGATCTCAAATCTGAGATCTAAGTAATCTCAGTTGTGACTCAAAAAAGGAGAGATGATAATTGCCCTTATTTTTTCCTATAACTTCCTACCTCTGTAGCACTTCATCCCTACTCACCCTTAGGAGTACTTCCCAGGAGATTTTCAGCTGAGTCTTAAAACCCAGACTCTGAATGTCTATTTTCACTACCTAGATACCTTCTATACTTCTAATCTGCAATGTGTTGAATTACTGAACTGCTTGAATTGGCTCCTTTTAAACCTATGTTCTGGGTTATATGTGTGCCCCTATGAGCTCCCAGGGTGAGGCTGAGGAAAAGATGTGTGTGCTTTGTGAAGTGGAACACCACAGTGAACTTGGAAAATTGAGTTCAGTCATTGATGTATTAGGCTTATTGAGAATTTTCCCTAAGAAAGGCCTCTGATGTAGCTGAGAGCACTAAACAATATAATGTTGAAAACAGGGAAAAAACGCATGAAAACTGCAGGGGAAAACATTTGAAATCTGTAAGAAAAATTAAAGGTGGTAATTTAAAAAAGCCAGTGGACAATTCAAATGCAGTAGAAATCTGGGCATCTGAGGTCTGCAGAAACAAAGGCAAACTTGGGAAGAAGTGTAATGCACTAGGAATATATAAATTTTGAAATCACTCAGATATAGGGTCAAGTCTCAGTTCTACTGCCTGACAGCTGGGTGACAGAGATACTTCTTTGAGTCATAGTTTTCTGCCTTTGTAAGTTGTGGGTGATAGCGGTGTGCTGGTAAATATTTAACAACTGGATCATTCAAACAGACAAAATCTCAGTTTGCAGGTTTTGCCCATTTTCATAGAGTAAATTCTCCCACCACAACCAATTTCAAGCTGCCCATTTAATATCACTGAACATATTCTTGGGAAGAAGTGCATGGTAGCACACCATCATACTTCAAGAGCGTAGGTGATAGTAAAAGGTACTAAAATCATTAGAAAGGGATTTTTTTTAGTATTATCTATATTTTAAAATATACTTTTAAATTGTAAGTTTATATAATTTTAATAATGGCTATTTAATAACCAGTTTGCAAAATTCCAGGATATTTAACAATCAGCTCAAACAAGCTTTGTTCAGGCAAATGGTAAGGTGCTTTCGGCTGTGAGTTCAGCGTCAATGAATTAGAAATATATTTTACGTACCACTGTCTTTAAACAAAATCATGTGTAAAACAAAGTTATGTATTGATCAGTTGATGCAAACACTGTGGCCAGAGGCTCTCAGGAAACCAGCCCCGTATTTTTCTCACGGGAGCGGTAATTAACACTGAGTTTATAGAACATCACCACCGAGAGTACCAAGAGTCAAGTGGATCTGCCTTTTTGGGGATGGTTTGATTAAGACAGTTCTGCACTTAGCACAATGCCTGCACACAGTAGGAAAGCCCTAGAAGGCCTCCTTTCTTCTGCATCTCGCCTCCCCTGCCTGGGTAGTCTGTGCTAAACCTTGCAGGCTAGCTCAGTCACACCCATCAGTTATGAAATCTATAAATATCAAGTGTTGTTACTGTTGGATGCTCGCCTCCTTCAGGGAGGTGTTATGGAATTTGTGACCATCCATCAATTCACAGCCCATTAGATGCCTTTGAACAACGCAAAGAAAGGTGTTAACAGTAACAACACAAAAGAACTACACTCAGTCAGGAAGTTTGCCCTCCTCCCCAAGTTTCTCCCCTGGCTGATGAGTACCAATCCCTCATCCTTTTTCAAACTGCTTTCCTTAAAGGAAACTGGAGGCTTTTCCTGTACCAGAGCTCAGTAAAATCTTCTACCCTTCATTCTCTGTCCAAACTCAGTTTGTTGCCTGAGGGTTGAATCCTCAGTGATGCTCAGTCCTTTATTTCTTCCAATAGCCATGCGTCCATCACCCTGCCTTACCATGTAATGCCCACCACCACTGACCTGCTCCAAGTTGGAGCAGTTTTTCCAGTCATGGTTAGGATCGGCATTATTTAAAATAATGTTCCAGTCGTGGTTAGTATGGGCATCATTTAAAAAGCCATGTTCTTTTTTTCATGAGAAATGACAGCATATCAGACTATGCTACTTCTTGCTTAAGTCCTTGAAAGATTTCCTATTACTCTTACCTAAAACTTGCCCTCCTTACCCTGGCACACAGGGTAAGGATGATGCATTGCTCCCTAACTTTTGAATGTCAACACCTGCACTCTCCTCCTTGTTTATCTTGCTTCATCACATTGGCCTTCTCACTGCTCCTTGAACTTACAAGTCTGTTCCCACATCAGAACCTTTGTGTTTCAGGCTCCTGCTGCCTGGTCTATAGCCATCCAAGTTCCTCCTCCAGCCACTCCTGTCAGTCACGTGTGTGCATGTGTGCGTGCTCAGTCGTGCCCGACTCTGCAGTCCCATGGATTGTAGCCCACCAGGCTTCTCTGTCCATGATATTTTTCAGGCAAGGATACTGGAGTGGGCTGCCGTCTTCTTCCATGTAATCTTACCAACGCAGGGATCAAACCCACATCTCCTGCATCTCTTGCATTGCAGGCAGATTCTTCCCCACTGAGCCATTGGGGAAGCCCCCCTGACAGTCACATCTCAGCCCAAATCACCTGTCTGTAAGGCGTCCGTGACTGTGTAGTCTGAAGAGCCCTGGCAGAACCATGCGATCACTTCGTTCCCTCATGACTTTTATCCTTTGTCATTATGTGACATCAATGTGTTTTATGGGCTAAATTGTGTCCCCCCAAATTCATATTAAGTCCTAACCCCTAGCACCTCAGGAGGTGACTGTTTTTGGAGATAAGGCCTTAAAAGAGGTGCTAAAGATACTTTTCACATTTTTGCATTCTACGCACATTTCCCTAAAAGTCCCTAAAATAGGTTATGTGTATGAATCAGTGTTTATTGCAGAAGACAGAGGATGTTCACTTTTTGCCAAATTACGATACCCTTGAAACTTTGTTTTTTCCCTTTTGTTGGAAAAAAGAGATTAGTATAACAAAAATTTCATCGATGGTTAAAAAAGAGGTGATTAAGGTAAAATAAGGCTCTTAGGGTAGGCCGTAATTCAGAATGACTGCTGTCCTAAAAAGAAGATGTTAGGACACAGACAGATACAAAGAGAAAAGACGGTGTGAAGACACCATAAGAAGGCAAGCCAAGGAGAGGGAACTCTGAGAATAATCAACCCTGCTGACACTTTGATTTCAGACTTCTGTCTCCAGAGCCAGGGGAAGTGGGGGAAGTGATAAATTTCTGTTAAGTCACCCTGTCTGTGATATTTTGTTATGGCAGCCCTGACAAACTAATATTCATCATTTTTTTTGTTGTTGTTTTTGTTTTTCCCTTTCCTCACTAAATTATAAATTTCATGAAAGCAGGAATTATATGTGTCTTATTCACACTTCTAGTCTTAATGTCTACAACAATTCCTAGCACCAAATGGGCTTTCTATAAATATTTCTAAATGATTGATGATTGAATGATGCATCCAGGAATGTGAGCCTTGGCTGTTCAAGTTATCTCTAGCTATGCCAACTATTGTTGTTGTTCAGTTGCTAAGTCATGTCTAACTCTTTGCGACCCCATGGATGGTAGCACGCCAGGCATCCCTGTCCTTCACTATCTCCTGAAGTTTGCTCAAACTCATGTCCATTGAATCAATGGTGCCACTCAATCATCTCATCCTCTGTCACCCCCTTCTCCTCCTACCTGCAATCTTTCCCAGCATCAGGGTCTTTTCTAATGAGTCAGCTCTTCGCATCAGGTGGCCAAAGTAGTGAAGCTTCAGCTTCAGCATCAGTCCTTCCAATGAGTATTCAGGGTTGATTTCCTTGACAATTGACTGGCTTGATCTCCTTGCTGTCAAGGGACTCTCAAGCGTCTTCTCCAGCACCACAGTTCGAAAGCATCAGTTCTTCGGTCTCCACCTTCTTTATGGTCTAACTCTCACAGCCATACATGACTACTGGAAAAACCATAGCTTTGACTAGTTTTATTATTCATTACTTTAAAAACAAGCAAAACTCTTGCCTAAAGAATTGCTTCAATACTTGTTATGAGTCCCAGAGCTTAGACCTTCTTAACCCATTTTTTCCCCCACAAATCTAGTTGATTAATTCTCCCAGCTCTTCAACACCCTCTCTGCTGAGTTCTGTTTGTTTCTAGATATTTCTCTAACCTTCATCTTTCTCCACTTATGTTCTGGGTGCCTGGATCTGTGAAGCTGGTAATGCAGGTAGCTTCCCTTATCTGAGTCCTGCCACAAACCCTTCAACATTTCTGTCCCTGGCACCAGTGAGAGGATGTAGCCCCCCTACCCCACGCCTCCGCTACAGGGAAAGACTTGGAGACAAATTGAGAAAATGCTCATCTTGCTTCCTAAGTAATGCAATGTTTATTGCTGACAGCTCCCATCTCACCAGTGGGTTCTTGTTTCTCCATCATCTTTTGTGCCCTGTTAATTGCCAGGCCCTAGACAAGTCTCCAGAAACACCACCAGAACCCAGCTTTATGCTGGTTATTCTATTAGCTCTTCATTTCCAGCCCCTACCAGATCTCACCATAAACTGGAAAATTCTGAAAGAGATGGGAATACCAGACCACCTGATCTGCCTCTTGAGAAATTTGTATGCAGGTCAGGAAGCAACAATTAGAACTGGACATGGAACAACAGACTGGTTCCAAATAGGAAAAGGAGTACGTCAAGGCTGTATATTGTCACCCTGCTTATTTAACTTATATGCAGAGTACATCATGAGAAACGTGGAAGAAGGGCTGGAAGAAGCACAAGCTGGAATCAAGATTGCCGGGAGAAATATCAATTACCTCAGATGTGCAGATGACACCACCCTTATGGCAGAAAGTGAAGAGGAACCAAAAAGCCTCTTGATGAAAGTGAAAGAGGAGAGTGAAAAAGTTGGCTTAAAGCTCAACATTCAGAAACGAAGATCATGGCCTCTGGTCCCATCACTTCATGGGAAATAGATGGGGAAACAGTGGAAACAGTGTCAGACTTTATTTTTGGGGGCTCTAAAATCACTGCAGATGGTGACTGCAGCCATGAAATTAAAAGACACTTACTCCTTGGAAGAAAAGTTATGACCAACCTAGATAGCATATTCAAAAGCAGAGATATTACTTTGCCAAGAAATGTTCGTCTAGTCAAGGCTATGGTTTTTCCTATGGTCATGTATGGATGTGAGAGTTGGACTGTGAAGGCTGAGCGCCAAAGAATTGATGCTTTTGAACTGTGGTGTTGGAGAAGACTCTTGAGAGACCCTTGGACTGCAAGGAGATCCAACCAGTCCATTCTGAAGGAGATCAGCCCTGGCATTTCTTTGGAAGGAATGATGCTAAAGCTGAAACTGCAGTACTTTGGCCACCTCATGCGAAGAGTTGACTCATTGGAAAAGACTCTGATGCTGGGAGGGATTGGGGGCAGGAGGAGAAGGGGACGACAGAGGATGAGATGGCTGGATGGCATCACTGACTCGATGGACATGAGTCTGGGTGAACTGCAGGGGTTGGTGATGGACAGGGAGGCCTGGTGTGCTGCGATTCATGGGGTCGCAAAGAGTCGGACACGACTGAGCGACTGAACTGAACCAGATCTCTGCTCCACATGTGGGAGACTGACCCCTCCTGTTCACATCTCCCTGGGCCCCCATTGGGAGCTTTCCAGCTGAGTTCAGCCAATGGCGGTGTGAGGGTGGGCATAGAGATATCAGAGGATGTTGTCTCCCCATTCAAGTTTCCAGTCCCCACAGGGCAGCTTCTCCACGCCACCTCCTTTTAATGGCCTCTGGTTACAGCTGAGGGTGATAACTGCTTCCCATGCCTGCTGGACTCTGGGTGCTTTACCATCCCATGTTTGATCTTATAGTCCTACCCAGGCCTATGAAAATAGTCCTTTCATTGAAGTTTCTTCCACTCAACCATCTAACAGTGACTTCTGTTTCCTGCCTGGACTCTGAAAGACACTTTACATAATTTTCAAACTGCAGTGTTTAGGAATGATATAACTTTTCTTTCCTCAGGTTACAGTGGCTGTGGGGATGTGGTCCTCAGGCTCCATTCACTGAGGTGACTGGTTCTGAGGGACCACCCTGCATGCTGGTGCATGACCCTGCTGTTGGGCTGTCCTGCCACCTTTCACCATCGTTGGCACTGCTGCCACTGCTCCAGGTGAAGCAGGCATGGGGCTGATGGAAACAGAAAGCGCATGTGCCCGGATGGATGTTTCCCAGCAGTAAGGAAGGGGGCCCAGAGAAGCCGAGTTGCATCATGACTATTTGGGAGAGATGTTTGGAGAGTTATAGCGTAGACGCTATGCTATGTTAACAGACCTGGAAGAGTTCCTGGCTTCCCCAAATGGTGCATCGCTAATAGTCTTTTTGTGCCTCAGAAAAATTTTGGTGGTTTAATTTATTACAGTAACTCATACTTGGAGTCAGAATGTTGTTGGGGGTGGTTATGATATGTGTAAGATTTTTAATAGGGTGTTTGCTTAATTTTTTATAATCCTGGTGGTGGTGGGGGTGTCTGGTTGAATGTCAGTGCTATTTTTACAGCTCTTGAGATACGAGATGACATAAGCTTAGAGCAGAAGAGCCGCTGGGGGAGACAGAGTTACACGGGAAAGACAGAGAGTGAGAGAAGATCTAACAAAGTGGGGCACAGACCCTGAGAAGATGTTGTCAGTCAAGCTCCTATGAGCGCACATTCTCTGAGGGGCAATTTTGTGTGTGTTGGGCTTTGTGTTGTTTATCCTAACTGCCTTTTTTATAGCTTGGAAAAAATCAGTACAGTTTGATATATTTGAACTGATAACTTTGTAAATTCTAGTTTTTCAGAATGAAGTACTACATAAAATTTAACTTGAAGCTTTATATCTTAATTGTCAAAATGATATTATAACACAGATATGTTATATGTGTATATATAATATATAAATGTTAGTCTGCTAATTAGACCTTTGTTAAGTGGAGCACAGGGTGTTGGATGGTGAACCAACAACAGAGTCCAACAGACCACAAGAGAACTTGAAGTAGAGAGGTTTATTATTCACAGGTCCTGGGGGGAGTACATGGCACACCAGGAGGGGCCACACAGGAAGGTCAGGCAGAGTACAGACAGAGAGAAGGAGACAGGATCTGGGGCACATGCCTTTATTAGGGTCCATGGGTGCAGAGCCTTGGAGTCCCTGGGCTATGGCCAGATCGGTCAATTCAAGCCAAAAGAAAGAGGTTATGGTAAGCCCCCTTCCCTGGGGATGGTGGGTCTTATCTAAGGGATGCATAAGGCATACAAAAGCACTGGGAGGCAGGAGACAGTTGATCACAAGGGCTGTTGGGGACATCACATCAGGGAGTTACATTTGCTTGTGACTCTGGGCTGCTATTCAGGACATGCACCTGTATGAGGGGCTAGTGTTAAGCCATGGTCCCTGCAGGCTGTTTGCCAAACAAAATGGATGCTGAGATAACAACACCATCAAGTAGCTTAGCTAAATTCTTGACAAAATAACCTGTAACAATATATATGTATATATATAACGTATAAATACTACATTCCTTTTTCGTAATCATAGCGACTCTGGGATTTGAGGAGGCTTACAAGAAAACTGTAGGATGATGTGAACACTGAAATGAATCTTGTCCAGGAAGATGTGGTACATTACCAATACAAGTTCAGTAGTGCTTACAGAAAAGGGCATTTACACTGTACTCTTAAGACTTATCTTTATTATGAAAGTGTTTTCAAAGTAAAATGATCCTCATAATAATGACTGCTTCCAGAGATCAAGAATGAATAATTATATTTTCATATATAATTATATGAAATCAATCATATAAAATCGGCAAAAT
>NW_011495014.1:212818-238524 GCF_000754665.1 Bison bison bison
AATACAGTAACAATACATAACATAATTCTAATTGGCTAACAGTACATCATTCCATTTCTGACAGAGATGCTCAAGCACTGACTTGTCTTAACAAGTAAGGTTTTGTCACCTATCCTATTTCTCACTGCAAGTTGAAAAAAATCAAATCCCCAAACTAACCACCTCCCTTTTGCATGACACCAAATGGCTATGGAGGTAACTGATCATGTGGGCAAAAAGGAGATGAAAATCATGAGCTTAGAGGCTTTATGAAACTTTGGGAAATCAAACTTGGAGGCTATTTTCCATATTTAAATTAATGAAGCTCTAAGTTAAAAGTTCCAGAATCACCATATAACTGTTCCTATCACAGAGTGAATTTCTATTTGGCAACTAATCTTTAAAAACCTCTATTTTTTTAAGGGCAGATTTACAATCACAGTTTAAAAAAACTGTTGTAGATCCAAAAGAAAAAAAAAATTGTCTCTATAAAACCTAATTTTCACTTAAAATAGAAATCACACCAACAGCTGTTGTTCCCTGGTTTCGAGGCCATGCAACACATACCAAAATAAGAAGCCAAGCTCTCATTGACTTGTGTTGAGGAAAACAGGCTCATATGGACACAATATTTTTTTTTTTTAATTGAATCAGAGAAGGAAGTGTGATACACAACTGATCCAATGGTTATTGGGAAATTGATAGCAGATAAGTGACAATATTTTAGATTCATTTTATTACGATTTAAAAGATTTAAAAGAAAGTGAGTGGAAGATAAACAAGCTAGATCTTAGGCTAACAGTCCCTTCCCATTCCTTCCTGGGCACTCCTGAGAATGTCTAGTCTTGTGGAGACATCATATCATGTGTCATCTGCTTGCAGAGACTTGTATGTCTTTGATTGGATGGGGATCTTAGCTTATGGCCATTTGGTAATGTGTTCCATTCAAAGGCTTCAGGTTGAACTCACATTGGAAAGACTAAGGTACTCTTTTGGGTGATTACAGATCTTATTAATAGCTACTTATAATGTTTTATGTTCTTTAATACAATTTTCTCCATAAAAGACAGCATCAGGTATGCTTCCAGTGAGCATATGTTAGGCATTTCGACAGCACAGTGTGGACAAGTGGACATCGACTTGTCCACTACCTCCTTAGCATCTACTGAACGCCCCCTAGGGGACGGGAGGGGACCATGCATGCAAATGCAAACCACAGGGCCTGTTTCCAGCCTATTAAAAATGAAGAATTAAACTGTGGCCACAGTGAACCAGTGTTAATTACTATCTGGTAATTTGAAAATGGTACAATTTCATTTTACCGAGAGAAATTTAAACCTACTATGGGGACAACAACAATGTCACTTAAAAAAATATCTTGCATTTTGCATGAACTGTTTGTGATTGACAGTACTCCTTTCATGGACAGGACACTGGCGCAGACTTTGATCTGACTTGATTTTTTCTTATTTGAACACTAGAAACATTTCAGGGCTACTAATATTTATCTACAAAGCAGGAATCAGCTAAAGACAAATAGGGGGAACAAGTAAGCTAATTATAATCTTAAGACCTCAAATAGCATGTGAAATGTAAACATTTAATCTCTTACTTCTAAAGAATTTCTTGAAACCTCTTTGGACACAATGACATCATAGGACATACTAATAAAGAGAATTATTTAATACCTTTGTAACTATTCTATATAATTTTCATATTTCAAATTAAGAAAAAATACTCAAATATCCAGGCAACTTTGGCATTAACATCTCCAAGTAGGGGACAAAAATAACTACCAATGCAAAAATCATGAACAGCTTGGGAACAATCATGGGTGTCCCTAAAGTTCTCTTGGAAGAGCTTTTTTTTAAAGACTCAGGTGTGCTGAAATGAAACATGATGTCTTACTTCAGCCCAAATAACAATGAGGTTGAAATATACAGAGTGGAAAATTCAGACCCTTTCTACCCAAGTTGCAAGTGTGCAGTTTGCTCAAATTCAAACTCTCAAATACTCAGAATGAAAAGTTTGGCAACAGAACAGGACATTTTCAGGTTTACCTGTCATTTTGGCTGCAGGTGACCAAATTTTATCCCACTAAAGAGTTATTTCTCTCACCCAGTTGCTTGTTTACTTTGGAGAGCCTCTACACTGGAGAGCCTCTGTCCAGCAGCCGAGCTGGATCTGAATGTTAATAAAATCCTTGGGTGAAGCAGAAATCTTGTGCATTTTCCTCAACACTTAGTTTACTAACCCAAAATACGGATAGCTGCTCCCCTACTCTTAACATTTGTAACACTTAATTTGGAAATGGGGACTACTTAGATGCTGACCTTAGGGCCTTCATGATCTGAACTCTGAGGCAAAGAGGCTGAAAGGAGTCTTCCCCTCTCAGCTGTGGAGGTGGCGTGAACAGGCAGTAAAAAGGGAGGTGGAAAGCTTCTATTGCACATGGCAGATGGTTTTCATGAAAAGAATATGGATAAGGATGAGTCAGTGATATTTTGGTTTTATCACGTTTTTCTGAGAAACCTACATGTACATACACAGATCACACATTTTTATATCATTTATTGACCCAAGGCCAAATTCTACTCGAATTTCTACATTTATCTCCCTCTAATTGGCCTAGAAAAGCTATAGAATTGGAGAAAATATTACTTTTTCTAGATTCCTTCCTATATACCCCTTTGTACCTTGGGAAGATTTGAATATGACCAGGACAGGCTAAGTCAATTAATGGGAAACAACATTCCTACTAACCTATAGCTGACATTGCAATACACACTTCCAAAGCTATGGCCTGGCACAGGTAGAAGATATGAGATCTCACATATTTTCTCTCTCAGGCTTATCAGGCCACCATGGGAGAGCAGTAGACAAGAGATACATTATTCTTTATCTCAAAAGACCTATAAACACTATTTTGATGAATCAAAAAGGACTCTTTGCCTTAAAATGTAAAATGAAACACAAATGTATTGATACATAGAAGACTGCTTTGTTACTGTCAGTGGTCAGGGAGGCTCTGAGAATTCCCAATTCTCCTTCTAAGTGATTTTTGGGAAGAACAAAAGTCAGATGTTCAGATGTCTTTGCTAAGGACAGGCAATTTTCTTCATGTCATGCAAGTCTTCTAAACCTTTAATTTACAAGCAGATCTTTTGAAGTTATTCTTCTACGCTAAAGAGTGTCAAATGACCCAAATAGAAGCACACTGTGGCTTTCTGGTTTATTTCACCCATCAGAGGACTTGCTCTAGATACTAAAGCAAGGCACGAGGCTTTCTTCTGTTCCGTATCTTAGTTGAGAAGACATTTTCACCTTATCAAAACTTTTCAGCTATAACATGCTTGCTGGTTTACTTTTTATATATCTGCATTTTAGCAGATGTTCAGATGACAAGTACTTTTCATATTTAATGATTGGTCTTACAACTTGACCATCCATAAATTACTCTCCTAGACATACCCCTGTTCTGTGAAATAAAATAATAAGGTTTTCCAAGAAGAGTTAATCATACCATTTCATCAACAAAAAAGCAGACATATTTCTAAGGCCCTTCAATCATTACTATGGACCATACCAAAGACACATTATTTTATAAATAGGTGGGAAGACATTTAACATTACAGGGTGAGGTTTTGTTTGGGAGCATTCTTTTAACTATTAACAATCATGGTGCACATTGTGGGCACAAAGTTTTACTTCAATTAAAAAAAAAAAAAATTGACCTGAATGTGAGTGGCTTTGGGCAGGACATGCGCTTTTTAGTACTTTGCTGTCCTTTTCACTAGTCCTGACCTGCACATTGATATCACTTTGTGGTTTTGGACTCTTTGTTTCAGGAGATAGTCTTCCTGATTTATGAAATAAGTATAATAACTTTTTATTCCCTTTTACTAAAAGCTGGAAGAAAAGAGATAAAATCTTTGGTTTATGTGTATGGTTTTCTTATCTATACATAAATAACACTGCCCTGTAGGAGACTACAGAAACTTATTTTTTCAGTAGTCCTTCTCATTTACTGAGTAGAATTTTTGTTGCTTTTTTTCTGGAAATAGCTCCATTTGAACAAAAATTCCTGGAAAATGAACAAGTCCTTCAAAGAAGCAGACAAAAGGACCTACAGTCTAACACTGCTCAGTTTCTAGTAACAGGAAATTCTGTTATGTTAGGGTTATGTTTAAGGAGAAAAGACAAAGGGTAAAATGGTCTTATTCTCACTGGCTTTATTTTGCCCAGAAAAAAAAACAAAACAAAACAAGATCAAATACTAGAGAGGATGCTTTCTTGAAAGCTGGTTGCAGTAATGTGCTTTGCACTAGAGGTGACTTTTGGCAACTCTTGGAAGTCTCCTTTCTCTGTCCCCAAATATACTTAGCTTCTTTATTTCATACCATAGCCGAAGACTGCACTAATTAAAGGGGTTGTGGTAAAACCTGGTTGAAATCTGCTACTCTCTTTGTATTACTCTCAGATCATGGGACAAATTCCCAGTTGGAAGACTGATTTCTTTGTTTGTAACCATGAACTTAAGTTTTCCTTCAGAGCTGGAGCACTGACCCCATAATGGAGAATAAAGAAAAAAAAAAGTCTCTGTAACCTAAAAAGTTAATCCCCAACTAGCTACCATTCTCACTGAAGAAACTTTGGCTGTGTGTGCAAGAGAGGAAGTCTATTCCAAAGTAATTTAATACATACAAAACAATTTTAAGTCCTCCAATAACCACACTCTATTTGGAACAGCTAATTGACCATGAAGGGTTTCCCTCGTAGCTTAGTTGGTAAAGACTCTACCTGCAGTGCAGGAGACCCGGGTTTGATTGCAACCCACTCCAGTGTTCTTGCCTGGAGAATCCCATGGACAGAAGAGTCTGGCAGGCTACAGTCCATGGGGTCGCAAGAGTCAGGCACAACTTCACGACTAAACCACCACCACCACCACCAATTGACCATGAAAAATGATAATTACAAAACTGAGCTCATCCTGTTTCAACTTTACACTGGGAGAAAGGTCACTTGAGACTGAATAGGCCATTTCAGAACGGGCATTGTGACACAAAGAGAGCAAACCTATTTGGAGTTGCACGAGAATCTTGCACTGGGTTTTGCTTGCTCTAAGTGACCAATTAAGCTGATGCTCCTAGTAGACTAGGTCACAGCAAGAAAGGGGTAGAAGCAAACGGAGCATCTCCCTCACTGTCATGAACCCAGAGAGTAAAAAGAGTGAGGAAACCCTCTTTTGTCCACAGATTTACAAACAAATACAAAAAGAAAATAAATAATATTCTAAGACAGTACAAATGCAAATACCGTTCCCTTGTGTCAATTACGTAAAGCATGCCTACATATATAGAAGGGTACTTCTTCTTCATTCACAGACAGGACATATGGCAGTGCACTATTCAAAATGCTTTGATAATCCTAATTTTTGTTTCTGGTGCTGAGAGATTATGAAAGGAACTGCATTTGCAATTTATTAAATACTTCCAGGAACAAACAGTTCACTTTGTTTGGGACTTGTGGTTTTGAGGAATTAATCATCCATGGCACAAGCGCCAGTGAGGAGATACCCGTTGGTACCACTGGTCCCATTGGTGGTGGTCGCAGTATGGGGGTTCTTTCCTGGAGGTTCTGAGTCCTCCTCATCTGAGCTAGACTCAATATCACTTCGATCATCCTTGGACACCTGTGGAACACAAGAAGGTGAGTGCAACCGGCTCTGAAGAAATCATAAAGGTATAGCATGCTCAGAAGTACATGCAGTCATACATAAAGGAAAACATCTAAGTATTAAAAAAATCAAACAGGATAGGAGCATTGCCAGAGTAATAAGTTCCTCTTCATTGGAGATAGAGCAAAGTCAGTGATCAAGGAATGTAGGTGGACTTAGGCATCACAGGGGGTTAGCCTTGCTGACTTCCTTAAGTTACCTTTAGATATTCAGAACGTACTAGACCATGAACCCCACTCTTACTGCAAAGTAGCATACCATACTACTAGAATGGCACTATAGGAATTTGGTACAAATGGAACTATTTATTCTTTGATGATCACATTCTCTTTGAGAATCCTTTAGAGTCAGCTCTCAATTAATTACACTAATGGAGATATTTACTAGCTCTGATCATTAAAACATCATTCTTATTTGGCTTTTAAATGTATTCTTGTATGATTTAATTTGTCTTTCTGTCTGCTAGAATTAAGTAGAAATTTTGTTTTATATACAACATAACAACTAATGGCAGCAGGAGGCATTTGGGGTACTTGCTGGGTAAGGAATAGTTTAAAATATTTCCCAAGAAAAATCTAGTGACTGGATCATCATGAATTGACTCCCATCATTCCAGAGTTCTTCCATCCTTCATTCAGACTCATCAAGTCATGAGGATGACTTGGCATCAGGATATAAGTCTATACATTTCCATAAATAATGAAAAAAAACCATATGGTCTCATAAGGAGGTAACGTAGGAAGAAATTAAGGAAATACACTACTGCTTTTAAATTAAAATAGTTCGTACCTCCTACTTTATGCCTACAAACATAGTGAACATTTATCCCAACAGGCCTTAACATCCCTGGGTAACTGAGTGGCATGAACTTCTTTTCTAAGGGGGGTGGCAATAGGGACCTGGTGGCTTGTTTGGCTTCACAGAATGTTTCCCAATCTAGTCCCTTTTGATTCTCTAAGAGGTGGATTGAAAAGCTGGCAGAGTCTCCTGGGAAGCATTTCAGAATGAACTGAGGGATTTCCCACATCTCATTCTCTCTGTGTCACTGCTACCCTCCAACTGGAGAACCCTGGACTCCACTGCTCTCCCAACCTGAGAAGCCCCCATTCCTGCAGGACAATATCACCTCTATCAGGTGGGGTGGGGATGGGAGAAGGTGAGAACTGAGGACTGCTGCTCCAGCCTAAGCAGAGATGATTGAGTAAATATGTAAAAATGGATCTCACTCTAATGGCCCTTGAGATGAGACTTAGCTCACAAGGACCATCTCCAAGAAGATTTAGATACTGAAACACCAAAAGGACTAGATTATAAGGATACTTTAACTTAAAAATAAAAGATGGCTCACAAAGACAGCATTAGAATAAAAGCTCCACTACATTTAGCAATCCATTAGTCGTAAATTAAGCTGCTAATGGGAAAGAAAACTCCAGTTTCAAAGAGTGATTAATTTACATTTGCATGCTTAG
This sequence comes from Bison bison bison, assembly GCF_000754665.1. NCBI lineage: Eukaryota > Metazoa > Chordata > Mammalia > Artiodactyla > Bovidae > Bison > Bison bison. The sequence goes on from NW_011495014.1 coordinate 220,004, forward strand.
TAAGATTATTTTTAATTGCATTTGGAAAAAAAAACTATACTTAAGTTACCTTCAAAGAAAGGAACAATTTAGAGTATCTTAAAATAACGCACAGGAATATAAAGCCTATGACCCATGGCTATGATGAATTTTACTGTCTTAGGTAAGCAGCAATGCCAGTTAAGATATTTTGAAGCCTGAGATCTGGAAAATTGACTGCCTCCTTGGAAAGTTGAAGGAGTAAGCTGGAGAGAAGACAATATACCTGGTAGAAATAGCAGTGCAGTAAGGACACAAATTATCTAATCTATGGCCCCCTTGCATTTTCAGTCACCGTTACCATAATGCCAGTATTGTGCAATTTGTATGCAAATGAGGACAGGAGAGATTTTGTTGTTGTTGTTGTTTTTGTTTGTTAGTAGAAATACACGCTCATTTTAGAGTAGGAGGTCATAGAGAAAAAGGTAAACTTTTGCTTCTAAACAACTCATTGCTCTAATTATTTTGGATTTGCATAGGAGACGATGCCAAGTATAGGCTTCATACTACGTGACTCGATGCCCCGAGCCCTCGTGACAGGTGCTTATGGAGGACAAAGTGGTCAGGTGCTGTCCTGCAGCCCAGGGCAGTCTTGGCAAAGAGCTGCTGCTCAGACCTCCCTGCTTGGACCATGCTGATCCTCTCCTCAACTTAGTTCTGCTTCTGCTACTTCACTTTGGTCTATTTCTCTTTTTCAACCAATGTTGAACACCAGTGAAAGAAATCCACTTCTTTCTCTATTGGATCATACAAAATTTAGCAGAATGCAGGCTCACACAAAAGGGCACTAACTGAGCATCCCTAGCATCCCTCACAGCTGGTGGGAGCCACACCTTGGTTAGAGCCTCTAGGCAGTGTCAACAGATTAGATAGAACAATATGCACCAGAGAACAAAAGCACCAGAGTGTTGCTCCAAAAGACTAACGTGGAAGCCAGGATGGCGAGAGAGAGAGGGATGAGAAACTTACATGTAAGGGGTTCCACTTCCCAGACTTCCAGGTGGGCAGAAGGAAGAGAACAAACAATGAAAGTAAGAAAATGTTGCGGAGAATGTTCCAGAAAAGTCACTGCTCTACACAGAGGGGTTGAGGCCCAGGATGCTTTATCATGAGCCCCATTTTTAACCAAAGAGATTTAACTAAATATTTACTGGCAAGTTATAAATGGTCAGAATGCATCAAGTAACACTTCTTATAAAAGAGTTATTAAATTTCTGTTTAATATAAGTATAATCAGAGAAGGACCAAAGGAGATAGAGAAAAGGAGAGCAGGAACACAGTAAATAATATATCTCCATGAATCTAAAATTATGAACACAGATCATTCAGCAAAGCAATGCAGATCACTCAGCAAAGCAATACTACATGTAAAAAAATCACTAAGAGAAAATGAAAATTTGTATTATGTTTCCAAGAGGTTATGCTAAACTTTGAAGGAGAAAAAGCAGTTTTGATGAAATTCTAAATAATAAATAATGTTCTTGGTGATTCAGAAGAACCCCAAACCATAATTTTCTGTGACATATTAGAAAGGGTGAGTGTTATCTTACCTTGCCTTTTGAAATAGCTTTGCAAGCTATTTTTACGATCAAGTAAGACCAGAAGCAGTTCAAGCCTTGTATTACCAACAGCAGTAGGTTAAAAACCCACCAGGAAGGGTAAGGTCCAACAATCTCCCAACTTTCAAATAATGTGGTATTTAACACCCTAAGGAAAAGGAGAAAGTAATCATTGAACACAACTTTTCACTGCCTTCAAAGGAACTCTAGTTACTGCAAAGAAGCATAAAGCCAGTGATACCCACTGGCTGCTCCCTTGCAAGGATGGTCTGAAAGCTAAGTGTTTCACCTAAGAGTCATCACCTGGATGATCCCACCATTGGCATCACATCCCTTGGGATTCTAGCTTGAATAGTGTACTTAGGTTCACCTTCAATTTGGTTTTCATTTCTTCCATTAATTTTCATCACAGTTTTTGATTGATTCCATTTCTCATTACCTGTTAAAAGGCCTGTATTGTCCTTGTTGTTTTGGGTCTTTAAGTAAGTGTGAGGAACATCATTTAGTAACATTACATTGCAAGAGAAAAAGAGCAATTAATTTCAGAAACACCAGTGAAATTTAAACTATATGCCTAGCATAGTGAGAGTTGGCATATACATAAGACCTAACCCCTGTCCTCAAGTGGTTTATAGCCTCAAAGGAGAGCCCTAATTTTGGGCTGGGTCCATATTTTGTAAGCCTTTTCCTGGTGAAGAACTGGCAACTGAAAGGTATTATATGGAAGTGATGTTTTGAGATGAGTGTTGGAAGGATTTTTTTTTTTAATTATTAGAATATACCGAGTATACTTAGTTTTAAGAGTATATACTTAAGGCAGGCAGAAGTATTTGAAGTAAGTGCTTCTCTCTGTTATCCACCATCAGGACAAGGATGCATCAGCCACGTGGGGCAGATAAAGGATACAGGATGGCTGGTCTCAGTGCGTCACACTCATCCTAAGCCGTCGGAAGGTGATTTTTGCCTTCCGGATTCGTAGTGCTGCCACAGAGAAGCTCAGCAGTCACAAGATTTTGGAATTATTCCACTTCCTTGCCTTCCTCCTTAGCTGAGTGCTGGGCTGGTTTGGAGATCTCAGTGGGTTAACAAAACTCATCTAAGTGTATTTCCACCAACTGTCACTGCAGTGCTTTGCCAGGACCCTACAGGAGAGGTTAGGTGGACAGCACTTGTTCACTAAGGGAGAAGGATGGAAAACTCTTGAATGCAAGACCACTCATGCAAGAACAGAAGGCACATATACAGAACATTTTACTATAAGAGTGTGATGAGTGCTTTGAAAAAAGTTAAGTACTTAGTAAATTCATAAAAGGAAAAACTAATTGAGTTAAGAGATAAAGAAAAAAAGGAGAATGAATACTAGAAAAACAGGTCTATGTCCAGTTCAGGTAACCTGAATTCACAGACCAGAATGAGACAGAGTGTGACTCTCATCCTGCCACGCTAGTTACCTCTCAAGAACAATGCTCAACACACGTGAATGTTAAAATCCTAAAATTGATAGTATGGAATTTAATTTGACAATTCACTAAGAGTAGATTGCTCTATGATATAATAGTAGTATTCATTCTGGTGGAAGAGAACCAACATTAGGAAATCTATTAATAAAATTATCACACATCCATAGGCCAAATCGGTACAAACCTAATTATTTCAACTGCACTAAAAGACATTTGGCAATGTTCAATTCCCCATTGCTGATGTTTAAAAACTGGAACTCAAAGTACTTAATATTATTTTTATTCAATTCAGCTCAGCAGTGGTCATAATACCAGAGTTATTGACTTTGTAATCAGGAACAGTCAGCATCACCATTATTATTTAACCCTGTTCTGGAGGTTCCAGCTATAAAGTGTGGTAGAAATAATAGGCATCAAAATAATAGGCATTAAATTTCTATAACTATAACAGCAAACAATGAAAATTTCCAATAACGGAGTGGTTAAAAATTATAAAGAAATTCTAGAAATTATTAAGTCACTCAAAGTGGTAAATATGTTTCAAGACTTTCTTTTGATAGATAAAAATCATAATATGCCAACTCCATAAGATAAATATATATTTGCGTATACATACAGAGAAAATGAAGAGAATTATAATTCATTGGAAGATATTAATCAAAGCCATGTTGGACTTTCTTTGGTGGACTGGGGAATTTTGCATTTTCTTTAAAAATTTATTTATTTATTTATTTAGTTTTAGCTGTGCTGGGCCTTTCTTTGTTGCTGCTCGGGTTTTTCTCTAGTGACGCAAGCGAGGGCTACTCCCTAGTTGCAGCGTGAGGGCTCCTCTTGCTGCAGAGCCTGGGCGTGATTGAGTGCCGGCTTCAGTAGCTGCTGCACGTGGGCTCAGGAATCGCAGTTCCTGAGCTCTAGAGCACAGGCTCAGTAATTGTGGCGCACGGGCTTAGTAGCTCTTCGGCCTGTGGGATCTTCCTGGATCAGAGATTGAACCCACATCTCCTACATTGGCAGGTGGATTGCTTACCACTGAGCCACCAGGAAACCCTGTATTTTCTTCTTTACATTCTTCACTTTTCCAAATCCATGACAAATAATTAGGGGAAAAAACACAAGTTTTTTGTAAAAAGGAATAAGTTAGGATAATGCCTGAATTCCCAAGAGGCAGCCATCTCTTTATACACCAGGTTGCGGGCCCCAGGACAACTGGTCTAAACAGAGTTCAACTCCTGGACAGTGAGACAGGACTCCTACATCTCATTTTTTTCTATCTCCAGCACCTTGCAAAATACTGGGAAGTAATTTGCTCACTGGACCTGCTGGCTGATAGGCCGTGTGTTAGTCCAGTAATCAAATAAATAGATATGCACGAGACAGCTCTGGAATAATCACAATAGTTTTATTTCAGAACCAGCTCTGCTTCTTGACATATTAAACATGTTGACCTTCAGAGGGAATTTAGTTTCATTTGAACAAAAAGAGGTCTTGTAGAAATGGCAACAATGACTGTGTGATGCTATGCATTATAAATTAGCCTTTGCTGAATTATGGGTTTGAGAGCCTTTCTCACCATTACAGTTTGTTTGGCTTATTATGAACAGGGTGTCATGCAGTCGCTGGTGACATGATATCCACATTAATTTTGGAAATGCTGCATCAGAATTCATAGGCTTTGCCATGACAGTCAGTGGCATCTCTGAGATTCTGCTCAGAAGTAATGGATTTCTTTGAAAATTGACTTGGCTGCCTGCAGAGATACTTGGGAAAATACAATCAGTGCACCAAATGGATATATCTCTCACTGAGAAGCTGGGGAAGAAAAACAATATATGAGGAATTGGGACTAGATATTATGCCACCTGGATTCTGAAAAACAGTAAACCCAGGAAACAGAGCCTCTGTTTAGCCACGGAATGTTTCTCATGAGAAAACTGTCCCTTTTGGGGCAAACTATTAAAATGGTGATTATAGGATTTTGCCCTTTCCTGGAGGTTAGGGTTAGGGTTAGGAGTGTCTATTTAATGATGTCATTACAAATCTACAGTGACAGGGTTCTGAAGAGCGGTTATATCTGAGGGAGGGCTGATGGAGGGAAAGGAGGGAGGTGGCTGGGATGCTGGAAACATTCTTGATCTTGATGCAGGTGGTAATTATGAAGATTATTTACAGGCAAATTTTTACAAATGTAAAAATGTATCAAGTTATATATTGAAGATCTATGTAGTACATTGTGAACATTATATCTCCATCAACTAAAACAGAAAAAAGTACTCTGTGGGCCAAACACTGCCAATTTGCAACCTCTGGGTTGCATAGTTACTATAATATCAGTATCTCTACCCGCCCCACCCCGACACCCTGCGCCACCACCTAATATAAATTCAAGGTATGGCTTCTGAGAAAACAGATTTTTTTCCTTCCCCCCAAATAGCCTACAGCATCAAACCTCCTGTTGCTCTAATCAAGTGGTGGAGAGTTTGGAGACCCCAGGGACCAGAAAAGACCATTTTCCTTTTCATTAAGGTTAGGCTCACTTAACCACTAGATGGCGCATCACGCATGTACAAAGTGTGCTCAAGGAGGTCTGTTCTGCCAGAACCTTGTGCCATAGTTTGGGTCCCAGGAAAAAAAATCACTCCATCATCAGGTAACACTTTCCTAAGAATCTCGCCAAACAATGGAATCAAGAGTCCCAGTCCTGTCTGTGCTTCTTTCTTCCTGCATAACTCCCACTAGAAATGATGCCTGCAGGGCAAAGCTCCAAGCAGTTCACTGGTGATGTGAAGACGCACACTGCCACCCCAATGGTTTAGCTCTGATGGGGTATTTTAATTGCTTTTTAATGAATCATGAGAATTTAGTTTGACTGTGACCTATAGTTACTTTTGTTCATGCTTTCCTTTTATGGATTCTTCATATTTGATTATTTCAGAAATATGTATATACAGGCTACGTGGGGATTGTGGGGGAGGGGAATATATACATTTGTACAGAAAATTTTACCTTTTTTTTTTTTTAAAGCAAAGCAAACTCAGAGTAGTCTCATTTTAATCCTATATTTAAGGCCTTGCTCATTTATATTCTAAACCATCAGTGTGACTTCTGCTTTCCCCTTAAACCTCAGAATTCCAAAAGTTTCCTACTGTCAGAGAGCACAGTGTCGAAAGATCTCCACTGGTATCTCATTCAGAAAAGCTATAACCAGTGCCTTTCCCCCATTCTTATCATGACTGCCAACTCAAGAGTTTAGGTTTATATGCAAAGTTATGCAAAGTTAGATAAACATCCTTACTTTCCACTCCATGTATCTTATTACTTTTAAAATATCCCACTGATTTAGAGGCAGGACCACATATTAATGGTTAGAATATTAAAGATGACACAGGCCCGAGTTCTTTCACTATATGAGTGAAGTTATAGGTGGGTGATTATGATGAGGCCATGGTACGTAACCATAAGCTTTGCCTGCTCCCCTTCCCCTTCTACCTCCACCTAAGAGCTCCATCTGAGCCTTGGGTTGTGTGTTTCTAGAGTGGTCTATATAAAAACTACAATAATTAGATCCGTCTAAAGGGCTTCCCAGGTGGCACTAGTGGTAAAGAACCTGCCTGCCAACGCAGGAGATGTAAGAGATGCGGGTTCGATCCCTGGGTGGGGAAGGTCCCTTGGAGGAGGGCAGGCAACCCACTCTAGCATTCTTGCCTGGAGAATCCCACGGACAGAGGAGCCCAGCGGGCTACAGTCCAGAGGGTTGCAAAGAGCCAGACACCACTGAAGCAACATAGCATGCACACCTATACTCAAATATCCAAAGAGGGTCAAGACTGCTTCTCAGTGAGAAGCAGGTTCAGGGCCTCACGCTGGGGATTGCTGCATGATGTCAGTGGGGGTAGACTAGAAAGGGAAACTTGTTTTACAGTCAGAATGAAGGTGTTCTTTAGAGCTTTTGAATGGTCTTTGACTTTGCTTTTTCAGAGAGACTGCAGTATATTTCAGGATGTGTGCTTCTCTGGCATTTATTTTAATTCGACCTACATGAAACATAAATGAAAAGTAGATTCTACCTGAAACTTATCCATGATCTACTGGCATGTTTTGCTCATTTTAAAGTAGATGCTAGTAGAAAAGCATTTATAATGTACTCTCAACAGAAACCATGAACACAATACCTGAAAAAGGAGTCGGGTAATTAATTCACTGTGATAAGAAATCCTCTTTGTCCTGGGTTTCCTAAGGCAATAAAAACCCCAGGCCTAAAGAACAACTTGGTCAAGTGTTGGGTAGTCAAGGCTGCTACATGACTGAAAAACTCACTCTCAATTTTCTTTTAACAAGATGGCCCCACCCACAGCTTGGGTTTCTCCACAGCACTGGTGTGGGTCAGCAAGATCTCTTTTAGGAGGACAGCTTCTGGGTAGCTCGCAGCTTGGGTGCCTAATTATCTCAAATAATAGATACACGAAGTCTGTAGCAGACATAGGAGTGATTTCTCTATCCTTGACAGGAAGCGAAACTTGAACATTTGTCTTTCCTCTAGCAATGGGCATATCAGTTCTGTCATATTCTATCCAAGTAAGACATGGGATCAATTCGTTTATTTTTATTTTTAGGTCATAGGCTGGTCAGACTTAGACACTGATCCCTTATAACACAGCAAGCTTGTCTCTGGTGACTTACTTGCCAAGGTGGATGTTTTTCTCAAAATTAGTCATTGCCCTCTTGCTGCCCCATTTGCTGTCTGTCCACCTGAGTTCCCAACCCCTTCACTGCCTGGTCTGCCTTTCTGTATTCCTGACCTACCAACCTGAGTTTCTCTATCCTAGAACATGTCCATCAAGCTGTATCTTGATTCTTACATGCCTGCTTTCAACACTCTGCCTACCTCTTAGGTACCTGCTGTTGCTGCTGCTAAGTCGCTTCAGTAGTGTCTGACTCTGTGCGACCCCATAGATGGCAGCCCAACAGACTCCTCTGTCCCTGGGATTCTCCAGGCAAGAATACTGGAGTGGGTTGCCATTTCCTTCTCCAATGCATGAAAGTGAAAAGTGAAAGTGAAGTTGCTCAGTCGTGTCCGACTCTTAGCGACCCCATGGACTGTAGCCTACCAGGCTTCTCTGTCCATGGGATTTTCCAGGCAAGAGTACTGGAGTGGGTTTGACCCTAAAACAGACTTCTCTGGTTCTCAATAACTGTTCTTTATTAAATAGTATATGTTGAGCACTGGCCCAAACATGATAAATACATGCACTGTGCTTAGTTGCTCAGTTGTGTCTGACTCTTTGTGAACTCATGGACTGTAGCCCGCCAGGTTCCTCTGTCCATGGGGATTCTCCAGGCAAGAATACTGGAGTGGGTTGCCATGCCCTCCTCCAGGGGATCTTCCCAACCCAGGGATCGAACCTAGGTCTCCTGCACTGCAGGCAGATTCTTTACAGTCTGAGCCACCAGGGAAGCCCATGAATACTGGAGTGGATGGCCTATCCCTTCTTCAGGGATTTTCCTGACCTAGGAATCGAACCAAGGTCTCCTTCATTGCAGGCAGATTCTTTACCAGCTGAGCTACCAGAGAAGCCCGTTATTTACATGGTTTTACTTAATTCTTTCAAAAACTCACACAGTAGAAATCCCATATAGTAGAATACTTACACTAGCTAACATTTATTCTTAACTATGTGTTAGGTGATGGGCTCAGGTTTTACATATTTTAACTCATTAAACCCTCATGAAATAAACCTTATGGATAAATCCTATTTTTTCAAAGTAGGTACTATTATATCTGTTTTACAGTTGAAGAACCTGAAGCACAGGTTTGTCTGTATACCCAACACTACCCCCTCACTGTGGGGTATACATATTAGTGAGCCTCAAAGAACTCATAATTAAGTTGGGGAGCTGGGGTTGGAATATAAATTGGCATATTGTATTTGGTGGATAATGCTACCACATGTATCAAAATGTGCATATCTACTGAGGCTGTGAATCTATTTCCAAACCTTTGTCCTAAGGAAGAGTTTCAGGGATTTATAAGATTTAGCCATAAGGATATTCATTTAAATATTATTTATAGTAGCACACTACTTGAAATATCCTAGATAATGCCTAAAAATAGAGTACTTATGAATAAACAATGATCTTCTCATAAGATGAAATACTCGTAGCTAATAAAATTATGTTATAGAAGAATACTTAATGAAATGGAAAAAAGTTTATGGTACAATGTTAAATGAGAAAAACAAAGCTATAAAACAGTATGTGCAGAATGAGCCCATTTTGGTAAAGAAGAAGATGTAATTTTAAGCATATAAAATGTTAGAAACAAAGATATCAAATTATGAACAGCAGTTATTTCAGAACTATGAGACTTTTTTTTCTTTGTGGTGTTTCATATTCCATGACATTTCTATAATGAAATTTAACTATAACATGTATATAATCCCATAAATAAATATCAGTTTAAGTTAAAATTTGAGGAAATCCAATGAGAATGATAATTGATTGCTATTGTTGCTGTTCAGTTGCTAAGTCGTGTCTGACTCTGCGACCGCCTGGAATGCAGCATGCCAGGCTCCTCTGTCCTCCACTATCTCCCAGAGTTTGCTCAAATGCATGTCCATCGAGTAGGTGATACAAATGATCTCATCCTCTGCCACCCCTTTCTCCTTTTGCCTTCAATAGCCAAGTGCTATCCAAAGCCTCTGAAGGTCTATCTAGGGCAAAGAAGGTAACACATTTTTGTAGCGATGGATGGGTTTCCTGAAAGCCACCTCCTCAGAGCTGCAGAGGGGCAGCCCGGCTTGGCTGGGGTGGTTCTCCTTGGAGTCCCAGCTTCCTGCTCTGGATGGAGAGATGGTGACTGACAGCACTGTCTGTGGGCACACCAGCTGGTCCCCCTGTCCCCTCAGGCGGGCAGGTTTTATACGAGTGGGGTGGGGGTGGCTGGCTCCTGGGAGTGCTGAGGAGGAGAGCTGCTCACAGGGCAGAGCAGGGCGTCCAGTGGTGGCGAAGCCTCTGCCTCTCTGGGATGATGTCTGCTCACAGCGCTGCCTCCAAAGACAGAAGCTTTTATTCTTTCTGAACAAAAGCAGCAGCTCGCTAAATTCAACTGTGGTTATGGGTGTGGAGATTTCTGAGACGGCAGAGAGGCCAACTGAACACACATCCTAAGCACATTTGATTTGATCACTTTTGTCCCTGGAACGGGGGTTTGTTGGCACGTTTGGGGCTGTTTTCATCAGGGTTCCCGGGATTTAGAGCTAATAACCGGCCTAAGAACTGTGAGACCCACCTGGTCTCTGCACTTCTGTTACTTTCTTATTTCATGATTTTGTGAAAGAAATGTGTCTGCAAGATATAAGAGACAGCTTCTGAAAACTATGGGTGCAACACCTGCAAATCTCGTCTTTGGGGGCAGGAAGAAATGGAAAGAGGATGGGGAAAGAGGGTAGAGAGAGAGGTGATGTGGGGATGGGAAACGGGCAGACAGAGGAAGGAAGAAACAGGAGGCCTGCTTTCCTGGGGCCGTGCTCCAGCCTGAATCTTGAATCAGGACCAGGCCTTGCACAAACTCAACGTGACATTTAATACCACCCCGTTTCTGGGATTAAATGTTACACTAATAAAAAGAGAGCCGCAAGACAAACAGTTGTGCCCTGGAAGTGGAGAGGGAAGCGGCTGTGCAAAGCTCAGGGCCTGAAACTGAGCTGCTTCCACCTGTTACTGCCTGCTGCAAATCTGCCCAGTGTGATTTATTTGCTGGCAAATTCAGCACAGGTGCGTATTCTAACCATTTACTGCGGAAGCAAGAATTACAAACCCTACCTTGCAGAGAGGGAAGGCCAAGCTGCAGCAAACCTAGAGCCCCCCACCCCAGCATCTGACTCAGGTGGTCCCAGGATGGCCGCTCAGCCAGGGTGTGCAGTTTCAGGACAGCAAACAGTTCTTTTGCAGAAATCCCAACTGAAGATAAATCAAGGTAGTGGCCCTTGGACAAGTGGTTTTATTTGTTAAAACTCATCTTTGAATACTTTAAAGGCTAAAGCTCCAATACTTTGGCCACCTGATGCGAAGAGCCCACTTACTGGGAAAGATCCTGATGCTGGGAAAGATTGAGGGCAGGAGGCGAAGGGGGCAATAGAGGATGAGAAGGTTGGATGGCATCACCGACTCAATGGACATAAGTTTGAGCAAACTCTGGGAAATACTGAAGGACAGGGAAGCCTGGAGTTCTTCAGCCCATGGGGTTGCAAAGAGTCAGACACGACTGAGTGACTCAACAACAACAACAACACAGTGGGCTTCATCTAAAAACCAAAAAAAAAAAAAAAATTTAACTGGCAGGACAAGATACTCTGCTCCTACTAGTTAGAGTGAGTGTGTGTGTGCGTGTGCACTCAGCTGTGTCTGACTCTTTGCAGACCCCATGGACTGTAGCCTGCCAGGCTCCTCTATCCATGGGATTTTCCAAGCAAGAATACTAGAGTGGGTTGCTACTGCCTTCTCTGCTGTTTAACTATACTTATCCATTCAACCTCAGTTACTTCTTCCCATAGTCCCTGGTCACAAACAGAATGTTTACAGTTAGTGAGCTGAATATTATTAGACTTCTATCACTGACAGAAACAGCATTAGCCAAGGCCTTACCCTAAATCACAGAGAAAATTTCTTACACACCATTGGCTATCCCTGTGTACAGCACCTAGCACCTCGTTAGGAGGTCTGAGTGGCATTTGGGTGGCAATCTGGTACAGCTTTCACTCACATACATCATAGATGTTGATGAGTAAAGTGCTACATCATCAATGGAAAAGTAGGGAGAGGATATGAACAGATCACGGAGGAAATACAAATGACATTTGAAAACATGAATGAAATGTTCCACTGTGCTTATAATCCAATCAATGCCACATTAAAATAAGAGATACTTATGCCAAAATTTGGGGGCTGATGTATCAATGACATCTGCAACCCACTTTCAGATGATTTGGCAAATGTAAGAGAAATGCATGTGTGTAAATAAATGTCATGAGTACTGCAAGGGGTCACAGCGGATGAATGCAGGTGAGGAGTACATATATTTCTAAGTTCAGGAATATGCATGCAGTACTCTTTTAACAGTAAAAAAGAAACAAATAGATGGTTAGTATGCATATCTATATGGTGGAATGTTAGTCATACATTAAAATTATGTCTTTTGTTTAATGGCATAGGAGAATCCTCACAACTTAGTGAAAAGTGAAAAAAATCATATTAAATCATATGTAGTATGATACTCAGTTTTTGAATACAAAATGTGATTAAAAGGAAATATTCCAAAATGTCCACATTGGTTACTTCTGATTCTAGTAATTTAAAATATAAGATTTTCTACATTTTCCAAATGTATGTACTATTCTTATAAAGAGAGAAAACACTTGAGAACTTTTTTCAAGAATGATGATATAAGAAACACTTTTACACTTTCAAGTTAAGTTAAAAAATCTCTCTTTGCATCCCACTGTCAGCAGGAGGAGAGGCGAAGCTGAATCTTCGATGCTGGGGCTGAACACCTTTAGGAAGACGCCCAAAGTGTACACATGGAGGGAGCTCGAATCTGAGCCACAGCTGTTGGTTTTAGGATTCACGTTTCTATAAGCAAGCATCCTTAGCATGGCACTCAGGTGGTACTAAAGAGACAAATCGAAAAAAAATCAAAAACTCAGGAGGTCAGATGGACCTTTCAGATTATTCTCCCCAACTCTTCCTCAGACTGAGATCCTACCTGAGCCCAGTGGCAGAGAGGTGGGCTTCCATTTGCATTCTTGTCCTGGGGGCCACAAGGTGAAGATGAAGAGGCTAGGGTGAAGCACACAGCAGTTCAGTTCCGTCACTCAGTCGTGTCCGACTGTTTGCGACCCCATGCACTGCAGCACGCCAGGCCTCCCTGTCCATCACCAACTCCCGGAGTTCACTCAGACTCATGTCCATCGAGTCGGTGATGCCATCCAACCATCTCATCCTGTTATCCCCTTCTCCCACCTTCAATCTTTCCCAGCATCAGGGTCTTTTCCAATGAGTCAGTTCTTTGCATCAGGTGGCCAAAGTACTGGAGTTTCAGCTTCAGCATCAGTGAATATTCAGGACTGATTTCCTTTAGGATGGACTGGTTGGATCTCCTTGCAGTCAAATACTGGCTTTCTGGCATACATTTTTGGTTCAGGAATTATTTAAATATACATGTGACGTCTGGAGTTTGTATTAATATAAATATACATAGTATGTTCACTGAGAATGTTCAAAATCAGTTTTTAGTCAGATGGTGTTTTTCAGTTTAAAATGAATTCCCCCCCTAATCTGTAGAATTTAGAAACCTGGTTTCTCCAGGTCCCACCTTGTGCACTTCAGTGAGCCTGTCCTGTAGGCTGGTGGCTCCCAGGCCTGTGGTTCGCTGGAATTCCCTGGGGAGCATCAATCATACTGACACCTGTGATGGCCTCTAGAAATTGTCATTCAAATAGTCTGGGGTATAGCTTCAGTGGTGTGATCTTCGAAAGGTCCCCAGATGATTCAAACGTGCAGACAAGTTTGGGAACTGCCTCTTTCATTCTCTATTTCCTTTTCTGACTTGTTTTTTTAAAAATCCACAAATAATTCTGAATAACTTCTGATCAACCATTTCTGCTTTCAGTAGACATGATGCTTCTGGGTCATTTATATTTGCATGTGGCTGAATGATATTTACCAGGCTTTTCGTGAAATGTTTAAAATGTCCCTTCTCCTACTTTAATGAGAACAATGGTGCCCTGGCATCAGAACCCCCAAACTGGAGGTTACAAACTGTCCTGATTCAGAGAAAGCTGAGGACCCCACTCTTCCCTGCGCCTTGATTACCCTCCTTTGGGTTACACAAAGTTTATGCTTAACCTCCCAGGATTTTGCAGAAATTGTTCTTTGAAGCAAGTCTGAAGCATGAGCTTGTGAACTCATTCAGACAATAAGTAAAGCCCGACACAAAAGAAGCAGTGTCCACAGATGCAGATGAAGAAGCCCAAAGCTGGAAGAGATGATGGTGTCCTTATCCCTGCCCACACATAATTGATATTAAAAGTGATTCCAAACCATAAAACAGTAAGAAAATTCCTAAAAATCTTTTTTTTTTTTGGCATGGGAAATCAAGTCAATTCTTGTTGAAATGTAAAAATATTAAAAGAAAATGTTTATAGCCCACTTTGTTTGTGTCCTAAGCACACACTTTTTTTTTTTTCAAGTCTTCATTGAATTTGTTACAATACTGCTTCTGCTTTATGTTTTGTTTTTTTGGCCCTGGGGCATATGGCATCCTAGTTCCCCAAACAGGGATTGAACCCACACACCCTGTATCGGAAGGCGAAGTCTTAAACACTGACTGTCAGGGAAGTCCCCTAATACCCCACACTTAACTGGCCTTTTAGGTACCCTGCATGGAGTGTCCTTGGTGAGTGTCTGTGATTCATCACCCAGTTATGATGACTCAGATCACTTAATATCCAACTTGCTAAAGAGAGAACAGTGATCATTATAGATTTTTACTTGATAAGAATATTCCCCTTTAGATTCAATCAATATTGCCAAGTTGTCTAAGATATATCACTGGGCTTGTTATGTTTAAAACACCAGAGGAGACTATATAAAAGATTTTCATGTTCATTTTTGAAAAGCAACTCTCACACGGCTCCAGCTAGTAACTCACTGTCTGTTCGACCTTACCTCAAGTTGCCTCTTACATCAGGATGGCAGATATAAATATGGACACAAATATTACTCTACTTTAACCGGGAGGGTTAGGAATGGCCCCATGGAGTGTGAGGCCATGGGACAACCAACCCCTTCCTCACAGAGGATATTGAGATAAGGGAAAATCAGTCTGCCTGAAAAGGCAGTTGAAATTTCAAATAAGCACTCGTCCCAAGGAGAAGGATGTTGAGCGGCAGCAGGGAGCCATCCTACTGTTCTGAAGCTGTGATGCTGAAAGATCTCAGGAATAACTGTAATCATTTGAATTACTCTTCTGCTTCGATCCTTCCAACACTGCCACTGCAATTAGACTAAAATCCCAAACACATCCCTAGGCCCATAAAAATCCCTAATCTTGGGCCCCTCCTACCTCTCCAACCTCAGGTCTGACCGTCACCCTCTTGTTCATCAAGCTTCTTTCTGTTCCAGAAACAGGCCAACACTCTTCACGCCCCAGGGAGTTTCCTGTGCCTGGCCTCTCTCTATGACTTATCTTTTACTGTGTGTCTATTTCATTTTAGATACTTTCCCATGATTCCACTGCCTCTCACTTTAAAGCATAAGCTCTAAGAGTGCAACGATTATGTGCATCTGACCTGCTTTACATCTGCCCGGGCACCGTAGAGAACCCTAGGTCCTGATAACAGGGGATGCTTGACCAACTCTCTTTTCAAGAAAGCCGACAGCAGGTGTGGCCCTCCCTTCAGCAGCCCCCAGAGGATCCCTGCTGGATACACGGATCTATAAGTACAGATAGAGCCAGGCAGCTTTTCACACTTGCCTCATGATACTTATACCCATAGATATAATTTTTCAGTGCATCCTGCTATCATTGTTTTGGGTCTGTTTACTGCCGAGACGTTCATTTTCGCAGAAGCATTAGACACGCAACAGGAAAAAAATGAGAACATTAGGCCCCTGAAAATAAAATTATTAGGATGCTAAGCAATGAAGGAGATGGCACGTCACACTGAGGCTACTACAGAGAGGCTCTGGAAGGCCTTTCAAGTGAACACTGGAACACCCACAACCAAAGCAAACTGCGAAACCAACAACATGCTAACGCTGTGCATTTTATCATCAGCCACTGTGATTTGTTTCTTCCTCTGCAGGGCACGACAAATGACACTGAAGTCAAAGCTCAACTTTTTTCCCCGTAAAGCCGTGACTATTTTCCTTGGAGCCTGGGCCCTCGACAACCATGCGGCTGCCAAGAATGTGCTCATCCTTTGAAACAAATGCTATGCTGAAACTGATGTTTTCAGATGCCAACTATATAACCTGAGACCGTCTATGTTATTTACATGCCTCTCGTACAAAGGAATCAATGCTTAGAATATCACTGCTGCTGATTCCTGAATGTGGTGGTCACATTTATGGTCTTTGGAGATGAAGAGTGACGTGCCATTAAAGTGCGCCCGCCTGAGTGGTCCTGAAATAACAATTTTGCTGATTTCTCTGTGACCTTTGATCTCATTACCAGCCTGCTCTAATGAAACAAATGAGCACACAGTCAAAATCATGCTTGTGATTCTTCAGTGCGGTTTTCCAGCCAAGTTTGTCTTTTGTTTTGTTTTGAAATACTCCTGCGCACGCGCGCAGACACACACACACACACACACACACACACACACACACACACACACACACCTGCCTGCTTGGTACCTCCTCTGGGTTATTTACAAGGCATCTCCAAAACCAAATTTATATTTTTCCCCACCTATTCCTATTACATGTAACACCACTGCCACAACTGCTGCCACTCTTATTCGTAATCATCATAACTCCAGAGATATACTATTGTTTTTATCCCCAAATTTTACAGAAGAGTTTAGACTGGGTAGGTAATTTACCCAGAGTCATGCAGTCACAGGGACAGGCCCAGGATCTGAAGATATACTGGGTTTGTCCAGCACTCATTCTGTTAACCACCATCTCCTTACTTCAGTAAACGGCTTTAGCCCTCGTTGAGTTACTTAAGTCAAAATTGTGGGGTTGCCCATTTACAGTTCCAACTCCTTTATCCATCTTCTCTATAACCAATGTGACTGCACACCCCATCAATCTCCTAAATTCATTTGGAAACCATTTACTTCTGTCTTCCCTGCTACTACTACACTCTGCCACCATCAACTCCTACCTAGGCAGTTACTGTAACAGGCTTCTAAATAGACTAGTCCCCAAGTTAGACCTTGCTGCACGATGATTACAAACAAAAAGGCAACGTGGACTCATCAGTCCCACATTCCCAATCTATCCCTCCCTCCACCCTTCCCCACTGTAGATAACCAACAAGGACCTATTGTATAGCACAGGGAAATCTGCTCAATATTCTGTAAAAACCTAAATGGGAAAAGAATTTGAAAGATAGATACATGTATATATGTAACTGAATCACTTTGCTGTACACCTGAAACTAACTCAAAATTGTTAATCAACTATGCTCCAATATAAAATAAAAATTAAACAAAAACGTACCAATTCCATAAACATCACAAAGTCCAGAGAAATAAAGGAACACTTTAATTAATTAACAACAATAACAAAAAGGAAATGTGAGTAATGAAATCATGTAGCAGTATTTGGGGTCATCCAGATAACTCAGATTATGTATATTTTTAAAATTTAGACTATCAATGTGAACCATTTCAAAACACTTCCTCAATTGTCGAGTAGATACAAGAACCCCCAGTGCCCAAGCTGACCCAGACTCATTCTTCAGATGGCAGCTTCACAGTCATTCCTTAGGGAACCATTCTCTGACTCTCAGAATAGGCTGGATCCTCAGAGCAGCCCATTTGTCACACCTACCTGTAGCTGTGTGATTGACATATGCCTCCCTAGACTGACAGCTTCGTGAGGGTAGGGACTGCAAGCTTTACCTTTTCACGTTGGTCTCAAATACCTAGTAGAGTGTTCAGCAAATAGCAGGATTTCAAAGATTTGTGGGATAAATGAAATTTGTCCATAAATGAATGGAAATTAGAACGGCTTTGGTATTTTCTAATTCTGAATGTAATATATATTGTGTAGAAATTTCAGGCTATCTGGGAAAAGTTAAGAAAATAAAGTCAATTCCTGGGAGGAGCTAAGATGGCGGAGTAGGACGAGGAGAAAACTTTCTCCCCCACAAATTCATCAAAATAACATTTAAACGCGGAGTAAATTCCACAAAACAACTTCTGAATGCCGGCAGAGGACATGAGGCACCCAGAAAAGCAACCCAAGTCTTCGAAAGGAGGTAGGAAAAAATATAAAAGACAAAAAAAGGGACAAAAGAGGGAGGGATGGAGTTCCATCCTGGGAAGGGAGTCTTAAAAAGAGAGAAGTTTCCAAACACCAAGAAACCTTCTCACTGCTGAATCTGTGCGGAGCCTTGGAAGCACAGAGGGCAACATAACAGGGAGAAAAAATAAATAAACAATTAAAACTCGCTGATTACGAGCCCTATGGTAACTCCCCCACTGAGAAGCAGCGCAGACGCCTGCGCACGCCACTAGCAAGTGGGGGCTGGGCAGGGAGGCATGGCGCTGGCTGCATCGCTTAAAGGATTTGGCCTGAATACCCCAAGCGCTATCTGAGTGAAATAATTTGGGCTAGCAAACCAGACTGTGGGAAATCTACCACACGAAAAGCCAGCCCTAACCTAAGACACCGCCAGGCCCGCGCACGGAACAAAGGACTGAACAGAGATAGCCGGCTGCAGACCATCCCCCTCCGGTGACAGGCAGCCAGA
>NW_011495014.1:238657-240884 GCF_000754665.1 Bison bison bison
GGGGGGCGATAAGTCGCAGCAATCGTGCTCGCCAAACACCTCATCATCTGAGCTGCTCGGACCTGGGAAGGGCACAAAACGCAGGCCCAACTGAGTCTGCGCCTCTGGGGACTACCCGAGTGCCTGAACCTGCGCGGCTTGGACCTGGGAGGTGCGAGCAGCCCAGGGCCGGCCATGGATGGTTCCCGGTGGAGCAACCTAGAACCTGAGCAGTGTGGGCAGGGAGGCTACACACGCCGGGAGCGGGGGCAGACCCAGTGTGGCTGAGGCGCTGCGAGCGCACGCCAGTGTTATTTGCAGCGTCCCTGCCTCCCCACAGCGTGACTGAACAAGTGAGCCTAAAAAACACAAAAAAAGTGTCCTCCACCGTCCCCTTTGTGTCACGGCGGAAACCAGACACTGAAGAGACCAGCAAACAGAAGAAGCGATAACAGAGGGAACCGCCTTGGAAGCTACAGGCAATAGATTAAAACCCTGTGGTTAGTACCGTCTACATAGGAAGGGGCCTATAGATCTTGAGAAATATAAGCAGGAACAAGGAACTAGCCAAAAATGAACTGAACCCACAATGCCGACAACAAAACCAGAGAAAGTCCTAGATATATTTTTACTATTTTTACAATCATTCTTTCTTTCTTTTTTTTTTAAGTTTAAAAAAAAATTTTAAGTCCTCTATTATTCCTTTAATTTTCACTTTTATAACCTACTATTACTTTTCAAAAAAAAAAGACCCTATTTTTTTAAAAATCAAACTTCATATATATATTTTTTATAATTTTTTTGACCTTGATTTTTTTTTTCTTCTTTTCTTTAACATTGTATTTTTGGAATTCCAAACTCTACTCTAGATTTTTAATTTTAGCTTTTTGGTATTTGTTATCAATCTTGTACCTATATTTTTTTAAAAATAATTTTTGTGACTTTTTTTTTCTCTCTTTCTTTTTCTTCTTCTTTTTTTTAACATTGTATTTTTGAAATTCCAAACTCTAGAATTTTAACTTTTGCTTTTTGGTATTTGTTATCAATTTTATACCTATATTTTCTTTATAATTTTTGCGACTTTGTTTTTGTTTTTTGTTTTTCCTCTCTCTTTCTTTTCCTTCTTCTTTTCTTTAACATTGTATTTTTGAAATTCCAAACTCTACTCTAGATTTTTTATTTTTGCCTTTATGTATTTATTACCAATTTTGTACCTTTAAGAACCCAATCTTCAGTACCCATTTTTCACTAGGGAGCGAGATTACTGGCTTGACTGCTCTCTCTCCCTTTGGACTCTCCTTTTTCTCCATGAGATCACCTGTGTCTCCTCCCTAACCCCTCTCTACTCTACCCAATTCTGTGAATTTCTGTATGTTCCAGACGGTGGAGAACACTTAGGGAACTGATTACTGGCTGGATCTGTCTCCCTCCTTTTCATTCCCCACTTTTATCCTCTTGGCCACCTCTGCCTCCTTCCTCCTTCTTCTCTTCTCTGTATAACTCCGTGAACATCTCTGAGCGGTCCAGTTGTGGACTGCACATAAGGAAGTGATTACTGGCTAGCCCACTTTCTCCTCTATTGATTCCACCTCATCTCATCCAGGTCACCTCTAACTCCCTCCTCCCTCTTCTATTCTCCATGTAACGCCGTGAACCTTTCTGGGTGACCCTCACGGCAGAGAAACTTTTCATCTTTAACGTAGATGTTTTATCAATGGTGCTGTATAGAAGAAGAAGTTCTGAAACTACTGTAAAAATAAGACCAATAACTGGAAGCAGGAAGCTTAAGTCCAAACCCTAACTTCAGGGAACTCCTGACTCCAGGGAACATTAATTGACAGGAGCTCATCAAATGCCTCCATACCTACACTGAAACCGAGCACCACACAAGGGCCAACAAGTTCCAGGGCAAGACATACCAAACAAATTCTCCAGCAACACAGGAACACAGCCCTGAGCTCCAATAAACAGGCTGCCCAAAGTCACCCCAAAACCACAGACATCTCATAACTCATTACTGGACACTTCATTGCACTCCAGAGAGAAGAAATCCAGCTCCACCCACCAGAACACCGACACAAGCTTCCCTAACCAAGAAACCTTAACAAGTCACAGTGTGAGGAAATGCCAAAATAAAGAGAACTCCACAAACTGCCAGAATACAGAAAGGACACCCCAAACACAGCAATTTAAACAAGATGAAGAGACAGAGGAATACCCAGCAGATAAAGGAATAGGATAAATGCCC
>NW_011495014.1:241307-242363 GCF_000754665.1 Bison bison bison
CAAAGAACAAATATTAAAAGCAGCAAGGGAAAAACAACAAATAACACACAAGGGAATTCCCATAAGGATAACAGCTGATCTTTCAATAGAAACTCTTCAAGCCAGGAAGGAATGGCAAGACATACTTAAAGTGATGAAAGAAAATAACCTACAGCCCAGATTATTGTACCCAGCAAGGATCTCAATCAAATTTGAAGGAGAAATCAAAAGCTTTACAGACAAACAAAAGCTGAGAGAATTCAGCACCACCAAAACAGCTCTCCAACAAATACTAAAGGATATTCTCTAGACAGGAAACACAAAAACGGTGTATAAATTCAAACCCAAAACAATAAAGTAAATGGCAATGGGATCATACTTAACAGTAATTACCTTAAACGTAAATGGGTTGAATGCCCCAACCAAAAGACAAAGACTGGCTGAATGGATACAAAAACAAGACCCCTACATATGTTGTCTACAAGAGACCCACCTCAAAACAGGGGACACATACAGACTGAAAGTGAAGGGCTGGAAAAAGATTTTCCATGCAAATAGGGACCAAAAGAAAGCAGGAGTAGCAATACTCGTATCAGATAAAATAGACTTTAAAACAAAGGCTGTGAAAAGAGACAAAGACGGTCACTACATAATGATCAAAGGATCAATCCAAGAAGAAGATATAACAATTATAAATGTATATGCACCCAACACGGGAGCACCGCAATATGTATGACGAATGCTAACAAGTATGAAAGGAGAAATTAACAATAACACAATAATAGTGGGAGACTTCAATACCCCACTCACACCTATGGATAGATCAACTAAACAGAAAATTAACAAGGAAACACAAACTTTAAACAATACAATAGACCAGTTAGACCTAATTGATATCTATAGGACATTTCATCCCAAAACAATGAATTTCACCTTTTTCTCAAGCGCACATGGAACCTTCTCCAGGATAGATCACATCCTGGGCCATAAATCTAGCCTTGGTAAATTCAAAAAAATAGAAATCATTCCAAGCATCTTTTCTGACCACAATGCAGTAAGATTAGATCTCAATTACAG
>NW_011495014.1:244663-245257 GCF_000754665.1 Bison bison bison
GTCATCAAGACAGTATGGTACTGGTACAAAGACAGAAATATAGATCAATGGAACAAAATAGAAAGCCCAGAGATAAATCCACGCACATATGGACACCTTATCTTTGACAAAGGAGGCAAGAATAGACAATGGATTAAAGACAATCTCTTTAACAAGTGGTGCTGGGAAAACTGGTCAACCACTTGTAAAAGAAAGAAACTAGAACACTTTCTAACATCATACACAAAAATAAACTCAAAATCGATTAAAGATCTAAATGTAAGACCAGAAACTATAAAACTCCTAGAGGAGAACATAGGCAAAACACTCTCCGACATATATCACAGCAGGATCCTCTATGACCCACCTCCCAGAATATTGGAAATAAAAGCAAAAATAAACAAATGGGACCTAATTAAACTTAAAAGCTTCTGCACAACAAAGGAAACTATAAGCAAGGTGAAAAGACAGCCTTCAGAATGGGAGAAAATAATAGCAAATGAAGCAACTGACAAACAACTAATCTCAAAAATATACAAGCAACTCCTACATCTCAACTCCAGAAAAACAAATGACCCAATCAAAAATGGGCCAAAGAACTAAATAGACATTTCT
>NW_011495014.1:245357-247285 GCF_000754665.1 Bison bison bison
GGCGGATTCATTTTGATATTTGGCAAAACCAATACAATATTGTAAAGTTTAAAAATAAAATAAAATAAAGTCAATTCCTTTCCAGTTTTCTTTTTTCTTCACATTGGACTTGATCAACATTTATTTGCATCTGCTGAGAATCGACTTTGTGGGAAGTATCTTTAAACCATGTGTATATGACTGAAAATCCGTGGGATTTCCCCCTTATTAGGTACCAAATGTGCCCAAATTTTGGGAAAGGACACAAGATTAATCTTCCCCTCACTCTTTTTTGCCATATTGAACTTGTCCACATCAGTTCCTAATTTGACCTGGGGCATATAAGTAGCATTGCCCTAAATGCTGGTTCTTCCATCTTCCCTCTCTTTGGCACATTCTTTCCCATCCTCATCATACCTTGCTAGACAGTAGAATCAGTTGTGTTATATAATATACACTAAGGATTCAGCTATTTGTACTCAGCAAAAATACAATAACAGCATAAAAGAATTGAGAACAAAAGAAAAATACTTTAGATAATGTGGGACAAGCCATCCACCACCTTCTTGACTTGCTGGAGGTAGGGGCATGAACCCTTGGGCCTTCTCAGTTCTTGCCTTACTTACATTTCATAATAAGGACTGTCTTATTACATGCATTATAAATGTAGGAATATACACTCAATTTCCTAGTCCTTGGGTCACATTCTGTTGCATTTCATACTGTGTTCTCCCCTCTCTGCTTTCATTTACCTGTTACCTTAGGATGGTGTATCCTCCTTCAATTGACCACATATTTATTCCTCAAGGCCCAGCTCAAATACCACTTTATCAGCATCCTGGCATCCCCGATCAGAATTAGCCAAAGCTTCTACTGCACCCTCACCACAAAATTGTATACTTCTCTTTACTACTCTTTGCTGCCAGCTGTGGACTGGGACTTGCTGTCTAATGTCAGAACTGGATCACAAGCTCCTTGAGAAGAGGTATCATACATATTTTTGTGTCCCTGGCAGGTAGCCCAGAGCCTGCGTAAGCTTTTGATAATTTATGCTTGATAATAAAACAGAACCTCATGAAATTTTCTTTGACCTATAACCTATTAAAACATCCACGATACAAATTCTCAGTTACAGTGTTCAGTGTCGTGCTTGGTCCCAGGTCTACCCCCTCAATGGATTGCTTGTTTAATTTAATACACTCAAGTTTTATTCTCAGGAATGATAGTTAACACTAAGCCAGAGCTTAAAACTTTATGAGGTACAGTGTAATCTATAAAAATATGAATCACTGTGTTGTACACTTGGGCTTTCCTGGTGGCTCAGATAGTAAAGAATCCACCTGCAACGCAGGAGACCTGGGTTTGATTCCTGGCTTGGGAAGATCTCCTGGAGAAGGGAATGGCAACCTAGTCCAGTACTCTGGGCTGGAGAATTCCATGGACTGTATAGTCCATGGAGTCGCAAAGAGTTGGACATGACTGAGCAACTGTCACTTTCATGTTGTACACCTAAAACTAATGTACTATTGTAAATCTAATCTTTCTATTTTTTGGGGCTCCAAAATCACTGCAGATGGTGACTGCAGCCATGAAATTAAAAGACGCTTACTCCTTGGAAGGAAAGTTATGACCAACCTAGATAGCATATTCAAAAGCAGAGACATTACTTTGCCAACAAAGGTTCGTCTAGTCAAGGCTATGGTTTTCCCGTGGTCATTTATGGATGTGAGAGTTGGACTGTGAAGAAGGCTGAGCGCCGAAGAATTGATGCTTTTGAACTGTGGTGTTGGAGAAGACTCTTGAGAGTCCCTTGGACTGCAAGGAGATCCAACCGGTCCATTCTGAAGGAGATCAGCCCTGGGATTTCTTTGGAAGGAATGATGCTCAAGCTGAAACTCCAGTACTTTGGCCACCTCATGAGAAGAGGTGACTCATTGGAAAAGACTCTG
>NW_011495014.1:247435-265421 GCF_000754665.1 Bison bison bison
TGGATTGGGGGCAGGAGGAAAAGGGGATGACAGAGGATGAGATGGCTGGATGGCATCACTGACTCGATGGCCGTGAGTCTGAGTGAACTCTGGGAGTTGGTGATGGACAGGGAGGCCTGGTGTGCTGCAATTCATGGGGTCTCAAAGAGTCGGAGATGACTGAGCGACTGAACTGAACTGAACTGAACTGAACTGAACTGAAATCCTTCTAAAAGAACATTAAGGAGAAGCAGAAAGCTGGAAACAAAACTCTCTAAAGTCCTAAACTTCCATATTCTCCCATCCAAGTACTAAGCCCGACCCTGCTTCGTTTTTGAGATCAGATGAGAGTGTCCACATTCAGGGTAGTATGGCCATAGACTAAACTTCCATATTCTTAGAAGAACACACCTATCATGATGTTAAAATACCAATTATATAACAAAATTTAGACACGTCACCAGGGACAAAAAGTAGCTATTATCTGTTTGGTTCCACATAAATAGCTATTGTTTATTGTTTAGTAATTACCACCATCTGTCATTTAAAATTTTCACACCATCTGTCAATAACTGCATGCAGAACGCAGCTGATTCATACCTCTTCTTGTTGGTCAGATGCAATGTGCTCTACCCAGATAACTATTAGCAAAGAACAATGCTTGACTTCTGTACCCAACTTCATTTGTCACAGAGGGAATCTCACCTTAAGTCCATCAATTCAAAATAGGAGTCTCTCATCTTGTATATAAACTAGAACTAATTTTCATATTTTGGTTTTTAACTTCTATTGTTGAAAATTTCAAACATATACATGAGGAGAAATACAATAAAGACCCCAATACCTCAATAAACCCTCATCAGCAGCTTCAGTGATAATCAACTCACAGTCAATGTGTTTTCATCCCTATCTTCCTCTCCCTGCTTACCTTAAATTATTTGGAAACTAATCCTCGACATAATATTATTTAATCTATAAATATATCAAGCTCTTGGAAAAAAGACCTAACCACAATGCTATTGTCACACCTAAAACAGGAACAATAATTCACATTCACCCAATGAGCCCATTTTGATCCTGCTGCAGAAATGGATCTCGTTAAACATCTCCCTGTATACAGCTCAAAAGCCCTTTATAAACTGTACACGTGATGACTGACTATTACAATGCTACTTGAAGGGCGAAGAAAACCAGCTCGTTCCCTGAATGCTGCTTCATACTGAACTCAGTTTTTGGGGAGGGGTTGCATATTTTACTCCTTATAAGGTAAAGAAAATGGTCATTGGCACCCACACTACGGGAACAACCCTGACAGCCACTTTTTGTACACTGCCCAGGGTTACAAATGCATGTAATTGCCTGCTGGACTTCAGCTGTACATGTGAACAACTGGTTTTCCATACAGCAACCATTCATTTTACAATCTCACATCTCCCCTAATGAATTTCCTATGAATACTGGTATTAAAGAACCTGAAAGAGGAAAGACCTCTTTTTAAAGTTAAATGCCATATTTTTCAAAAGGTTGCTGCAGAATTTTTTCCTTACCCATCAGATAAAAAGGACATTTATGCAAAGAAATGTCTTTCTGTGAGCCCAATATTGAATTTTCCATTGTTGGTGCTCAGTGTCTCTTGGGAGGCTCTTAATTGAATCAGTCTTGAAAGGTTTTCTTTGTGTTTTCCCTCAGACCCTCTTACGGATTACAGAAGCATTGATAGTGAGCACAGCTCTAATGGAAGATGCTGTCATCTCATTATTCAGCCTGGTCTCTGTCTCAATAGCTCATGCCTCTTAAGTGGCTGGCATGCTATCAGGTCAAAAAGAGGTCAAGGTAGCCAGACACAGGAAGCAGTAGCTCTTCACAGGGGACAGGAGAATAGTGGTGGAGAGAAAGAGATGGTACTGCTGCTGCTGCTGCTAAGTCGCTTCAGTCGTGTCCAACTCTGTGCGACCCCATGGACTGCAGCCTACCAGGCTCCTGTGTCCATGGGATTTTCCAGGCAAGAGTACTGGAGTGGGGTGCCATTGCCTTCTCTGACCCTAGTGCATACTCCAGACTAATTTACCCAAGTATAGAGGAAGGTCCACACATTTACCCAATGAAGACCAGGGAACATAACAGAATTCTGCAATGGTTTCTGAAGGCAAGGCACAGTAAGAATCAAGAGCTTACGGGGTGGGTCATGCACAGGCAGCATGGCTTTCATGTGGCTACCTGCCATGCCAGGATTGTTTTCCCACATGCATCATCTTAATCTGAAAACTTGGCCATGAAAGGCTAGCCATCAGGATATGATTCCTGTCTCTGTCTAAATGCTGCAGCTGAATTACTTGCAACTTTTCCTGTTCTATATTGAATAGTCAGACATCTTCTTGATTTAAGCTTTATTTCTTTAAAGAATCCTCCTCTGCCTCAGTGCCCCATCTAAAGCCTCCCATGTCTGATCGTGTCCTCACTGACATATATGAACCATCATTTTCAAATAAACTAGAAACAGTGCTGACTAATGCTTTAAACCTCTCAAGGCATTTTTTTTTTTGTGCGCTGTCATTGATGCACACAAAAACACTTTGCCAAAAAACACTTCATTACACTCAACAGTAGACGCAGCAAAAGAAGGGAGAAGACAGGCGATTTGAACAGGTTCAGGAAAAGTAAGTTAGTATCAAGATGAAAACTTGAACAGGATCCTTAATTCCTTGTCTGACATTGTTTCCACATTATCTCACTTAAGAGGAGATTCTGAAAAACAATCAGCCCTTCTAGACTGTTGGGAAATAGTTTTCCAATATCCTTGGCCCATGTAAGTTCAATGACACATTCTATACATACATACCGGAGAAGGCAATGGCACCCCACTCCAGTACTCTTGCCTGGAAAATCCATGGATGGAGGAGCCTGGTAGGCTGCAGTCCATGGGGTCCCTAAGAGCCAGACATGACTGAGTGACTTCACCTTCACTTTTTACTTTCATACATTGGAGAAGGAAATGGCAACCCACTGCAGTGTTCTTGCCTGGAGAATCCCAGGGACGGGGAAGCCTGGTGGGCTGCCATCTATGGGGTCGCACAGAGTCAGACACGACTGAAGCGACTTAGTAGCAGCAGCATACATACATACACTCACACATTCATATGTGTTGCTTGGCCATTATTATCTGATTAAAGTGGAAGGAATAGTTTTAATAGTTGAAAAAGAAGTGAAATAGGACAATAATTAAAATGTTACACATGTAACCCATATGTGTATGTATGTGTGTATTTGTGTATGTGTGTGTGTATATATATATGTATGTATGTATACATCTTTGTTTATCAATTTTTCTTGAGGTAGGACCAAGGGTTTTCCTTTCACATACAGGCTCTCTCGTTGACCTTTCTTGCATACACCATTTTTGAAGTGTTAAATCTATAATTTCTACTTTGGGCTTCTTTAAAATAGAGTGAAAACTTAAAGCCACTTGGAAGCAATATGAATGCAGAAGACTTTCGGGTTTTTATACTTTTCCTCCAGTCTTTCAGAGCTGTCTCATCTACAGTTAATTCAATAGCAATCTTTTAGATACAGTTGTTCCTCAGACTCCCTGGGGGATTGGTTCCAGGACCCCCAAAGATACCAAAATCCTCAGGTGCTCAAGACCCTATGTAATTGCCTAGTACAGTCGCTCTCTTGGGACTTCCCTATTGGCTCAGATGGTAAAGCATCTGCCTACAATGTGGGAGACCTGGGTTCGATCCCTGGGTCAGGAAGATCCCTTGGAGAAGGAAATGGCAACACACTCCAGTATTCTTCCCTGGAAAATTCTATGAACAGAGGAGCCTGGTAGGCTATAGTCCATGGGGTCGCAAAGAGTCGGACACGACTGAGTGACTTCACTTATTCACTTCACAGTCGCTCTCAGTATTCATGGGTTCCTTAACTCTGGATCTAAACAACAAGCAGCGTGAATTCATGGTTGGTTGAACCCATGGAGGCAGAAACTCTGGGTAGGGAGGGCCAACTATACCTGCTTTTTAGTTTTCACAAATGTTTAACTTCTATAGTTTTAGAAGCTCTTTTGTTTTTACACTTCTGTTTAGTATGTCATTTAGTATTTTTTTATAGTGAATGATAAAATCACACATATAGCTGGCAGAGGTTGGCAGGCAATCATTTGACTCTTTGAAGGCGTGTGACTCTACCACTGGGAGAAGTCCTTAGGCATCGCACAGAGTAGTGGGAGCGTCAATACTTTGGCCACCTGATGCAGAGAGTTGATTCACTGGAAAAGACCCTGATGCTGGGAAAGATTGAGGGCAGGAGGAGAAGGGGGTGACAGAGGATGAGATGGTTGGATGGCATCATCGACTCAATGGACATGAGTTAGAATAAACTCTGGAAAACAGAGAAGGACAGGGAAGCCTGGTGTGCTGCAGTCCACATGCTGGACATGACTTAGAGACTGAACAACAAAAACAACAAGAGCAGTGGACACATCATGAGCTGTTTGAGTGCCATGGGTTTGCTCTACTGGGAAAAGCAGTGTCTGTTCACATAGGGGAGTGGGGCAGCTAGGTAGAAGATGACTAACTGTTTCTGGTTTTTTTTACTCCTAAGAAGCAATACAGTTTGGTAGAAAAAACATCTAGCAAGAAGAAGACTGTCCACAGCTCTGGGTCTGGGCCCAAAGGACTTCATGCAGTTGTATAACTTTCTCTGGGTGCTCAGTTTTCTCATTAGAAAATTAAGAAAATGGACAAAGGCGTAGTTGCTTAGAGCACTGGGAATGAGAAAGATTCTTGGCCCTGGACTTGGCCCAGTAGAAAAATCATGCCATGATTGATTGTCAATGTCTGCTCTGAGTAGTTAAGAGGGAAGTGGTAAAACACACACATATCATCTTGGAGCTAGATAATTCTGATCCCTGTGTAATGAAAAGGGTGCAGGCTTCAGGACTGCAATTAACTCTTGTGACCTTCAGCAAAGTTAATTACTTCTATGAGCCTCGGGAAAGCAGGAGAACTCCTTGGGGACCTAGGTAAGCTATTTTCTAACTGCTATTCTTGGATTATTCTCTGCTGCTGCTGCTGCTGCTAAGTCGCTTCAGTCGTGTCCGACTCTGTGCGACCCCATACACGGCAGCCCACCAGGCTCCCCCATCCCTGGGATTCTCCAGGCAAGAACACTGGAGTGGGTTGCCATTTCCTTCTCCAATGCATGAAAGTGAAAAGTGAAAGTGAAGTTGCTCAGTCGTGTCCGATTCTTAGCGACCCCATGGACTGCAGCCTACCAGGCTCCTCCGTCCATGGGATTTTCCAGGCAAGAGTACTGGAGTGGGGTGTCATTGCCTTCTCTGTCTCACATGTATAAGCCCTGAGAAAACATCAGCACACAGTGTGTGCGTGCTAAGTCATTTCAGTCATGTCTGACCGTAGCCCCTCAGGCTCCTCTGTCGATGGGATTCTCCAGGCAAGAATACTGCAGTGGGTTACCATGCCCTCCTCCAGGGGATCTTTCTGACCCAGAGATCGAACCCACATCTCTTATGTCTCCTGCATTGGCAGGTGGGTTCTTTACCACTAGCGCCACCTGTGTACTCAGCAACTGTCAAATAAATGGAACCATTGTTGTACTAAGAGCTTAGCACAATATAGGTAACAGGTGCTCAGTAAATACTAATTTTCCTTTCCTTCCTAAATTGTACAACCCTGGATGACAAGTTTCATGTGCACAGAGACACAATTTCCTTTTCTCTTCTATCCTTGAATAATTAGGCTGAATATAAAAATACAGAAACCTGAAGAGTGGTTTGGAAGTATCTTAGTATTAAAGTGTTATGAAGTTTTTTGAGCCTTCTAACTCCACATAAAATTTTAATAGAACGTGAATATCAGAATATTTCCCTGGTTGCAAAGTATGGTATGAAGATGATTTTAGATGTGAGATGAACAGGAATGAGTTATATATTTATGTGAATGTGTATTTTACAAAATACTGGGTTAGCCAAAAAATTTGTTTGGGTTTTTTCATAAGGTGTTACAGAGAAACCTAAATGAACTTTATGGCCAATGCAATATAACTCACCCTGTTTAATTTTCTGTAGTAATATAATGATTTCTTTTAAACTAAATATCTAAAAATAAAAATAAGTGACTCTATTAAGGAAAACTTTCAAGTAAGAAATAATAGTATATGGTTCTGGCACAAATTATAGTTTGAAAGTGGCCAGAGTTAAAGAAACTTATAACTAGGTAATTGGCATCGCTGATTCAATGGACATGAACTTGGGCAAACTTTGAAAGATAGTGAGGGACAGGGAGGCCTGGTATGCTGTGTCCACAGGGTCACGAAGAGTCAGACATAACTTAGCTAGTAAACAACGACAAATACATAACTAGTTAAAAGCATGGAAATTTTCTATAGCTAAACTGAAGTTTGCCTTTTCTCAGCTGTAGGGAGGACAATTCTCAAGTTTTCTGTAAATTTTTGTTATTTACTTAAATTAAAATTAAAGGTATACACAAGGAAATTGTTGATCATTCATCCTAGGCATGTGTATTGGAGATTATAATTTTCTGCAGCCTAAATGTTATTAAGCCTTTTTCTTTTAGAAAAATCATTCAGCAATGAAACAATGGCATTTTAAAGATGACAATATCTCATGGTATTCTATGAAGAACATTGTTATTTCTAGGTCTTCATCTTCTAGACAATTTTGAGAACCATAGGTTCAGAGCATTAGTGCTCAAGTGGGGCTGATGTTGCCCCATAGGAAGCATTTGGCAATGGGGGACATTTTTAGCTGTGATAACTAGGGTGTCCGTGCTGCTGGCATCTGGTGAACAGAGGCCAGGAACACTGCTAAACATCTCATAATCAACATGATAATCCACAGCAAAGAATTACCTGACCCAAATGTCGATAGTGCTAAAGTTGAGAAACCCTGCTTTAGAGTTTTGTTTATAAATGACTTATGAACATCTTGATCTAACACCCACAGTTGAATGTTCAACATGTTCTGATGAGGCTGTAAATACCTACTTCCAAACTTATTTTCAGAAAGCATTAGGAAAAAAAAGAAAGAGACCTCATAGAATTTTAACCCCCTTTTTAAAAATTACTCCTCCATTTAGTTTTTAAAAACATTTATTTATTTATTTGGCTGTGCCAGGTCTTAGCTGTGGCATGTGGGATTTTTAGTTGCAGACTATGGGATCTAATTCTCTCACCAGGGATTGAACCCAGGCCTCTTGCATAGGGAGTGCAGTCTTAGTCACTGGGCCACCAGGGAAGTTCCTCCATTTAGTTTTCAAGAGTAAGCTGGTTGAAAAACCACCTAAATTATTATGGTACAATATCTACCCTCAGTTGATAGATCAGCTCAAGTCATCAGCTAAGGTCCTCCAAATGTCTTCCACTTGCCATGGCAAATAACCTCCAAGCTTATGAAGCAAGTTTTCTCACTTCTGATTGTGTTGGCATCCACATGGGTTTGTGTGGGGGACATGTCTGCAACCCTAGCCTGTATTCTCAACTGTTGCCTGGCACAGCGTTGGGCCTGGTGTAGGGAGTCCACCCATTCTTTAGTTCTATGATATACTGGGTGATGGTAAGTTATCAATGGGAAATCAATTTCTTTAGCCTTTCTACACTTCCTTGTCTACCTTTCTAGGCTCTGTTAGCCTGGAAAAAAAATTTCCTCAGGGCTGCTGGTGAGCAGGTCTCACTAGCATTTCATACTTTATTCAGAAACCATTTCTGTCCAAAGATCACACTCTTATTAGAGGCCTAAAGCAGTCTGATAATAAACGTTTCCATGATTGACCTAAATAGAAGAAAGAGACCAGGGTGTCACCCTCCATTCCCAACACACCTCAAGAGCAAACTGTACTTGTAGAATTTTTTAGGACACAGGAATGACTGAAGAGGGTACAATAATTTATATAGGGCCTCCCCGGGCAGTTCAGTTGGTAAAGAATCCACCTGCAATGCAGGGACCAGAATTTGATTCCGGGTAGGGAAGATCCCCTGGAGAAGGAAATGGCAACCCACTCCAGTATACTTGCGTGGAGAATCCCATGGACAGAGGAGGCTGGTGGGCAGAAATCCATGGGGTCACAAGAGAGGACACAACTTAGCAACTAAACCACCAATAATTTGTAGCCCTATATCTACCATAACATCAACTGAATTAGTTCTTGATTTTATATGCTTTTGGGGAGGTTGGGGGAGAGGGAATAGAGGTGAAATTTTTTTTAAAAATTTGACATTAAGTTGCATTAATACTGATCGCTCTGAATGGGCCAGACACAGAGTTAACTGGTCCCATATTGACTGAATAATCAAAGTGCTGTACTGTCCAACAGGAGAGGGGTGACAACATAGGCTCAGTCTTGTCAACTTTGAAAGGACACATACTCAGTAAAGAACTCGTTTGAGCAGAATTAAAGTGTCTCAATACTTTGATTTGTGGCTGGATAATTTTTAATTTTTAGCTCACAGGCTTTTTTTTTTTTTTAAGATTGTTCCACTTTATGCTTAAGGAGCTGAAATTCTGCAGTGTCATTTGCCAGGATACTGATTATATATAAGTGGGAGATTTTTTTTTAATCAACAATAAATGTCTTGCATTGTGAAAATAGCAGCTTGACTCCCACATTCATTTAGCAGCAGGAGGCATGAAATGGATTGGCCCTTTTGAATTATTTCAGAAATGTGCTCCAGATGCATGTAGATAGATCACTAAATATAAATCTCATTGCTTCTTTCTTTTGCTTTTTGCCCCACTGCTAAGCAACTTTTAAAACTGGTATAGGATGAATTCTTTATCATCACCATCCTTCAGAATAAAATTAAGTTTATCAGAAAGCAATGAATGTTATCCAAATACAATCTGATAAATCCTATTGACTACTGCAAGTTGCAACTGGTTGACTGCCAAATGCTGCCATTTTGATGTGTGAGTCTTTTGTTTCTGAAGGACTCATTTATTTGAATGGTTTGGTGTTAGTTTCCTATTTATAGTGGCATATGTTATACCAGGGCTTCTCTGGTAGCTCAGCTGATAAGAATCCACCTGCAATGCAGGAGACCCCAGTTCACTTCCTGGGCCAGAATCCCCTGGAGAAGGGATAGGCTACCCACTCCAGTATTCTTGGGCTTCTCTCACGGCTCAGATGGTAAAGAATCTGCCTGCAATGTGGGAGACCTGGGTTAGATCCCTGGTTCAGGAAGATCCCCTGGAGGAGGGCATGGCAACCCACTCCAGTATTCTTGCCTGGGGAATTTCCATGGACAGAAATGCCTGGTGGGCCACAGTTCATGGGGTCACAAAGAGTCGGACACAACTGAGCAACTAAGCACATGTTATACCAACGAGGTGTGCTGCGTACACATCCTTTCCTCTTGAAGAACTTACCATTCAGCTGTGAGATGCGTAGTTAGCTGGCAGGTTCCAGCAGCAGGGCCTTAAGAATCTGCCACAGTGTCTGAGATGAGGTCTGGGCAGTGCTTAGCCAATGACTGAACATGCAGCAGTAATAGAGGCTGCCCATTTCTGCCCAACCCAGGACTTCTTTAATGGGTACTCATTGCTCTGGAGTTGTCTGTGGGGCTGGTTGAGACTGTCAGATCAGCATCACTGTCTGAAGCTCTGACTACCCTCCTCCTGCTTCCTTCACTTAATCTTTGGCAGGAATAACACTTAATAAACCTTTGGCCCTCCTAACTCCATCTCAGCATTTGTTTCTCAAAGGACCCAACTGAAACACAACATATAGATGTTGTTACCAAAACAGGAAGAGTGAAAAATTCTATGCTGCATTTTGGGCCAATGGCCAGTGAGCTGCAAATACTTCCTGGGGACTGTGAACACCAATGCTAATAACTCAATTCGTATATTGTGCTGTGATGCTCCATACTGGTATTTCTGCTCTGACTGTGTGTGTATGTATGCCCAGTCGCTCAGCTGTCTCCAATACTGGGCGACCCTATGGACTGTAGCCTGCCAGGCTCCTCTCTGTCCATGAGATTTCCAAGGCAAAAATACTAGAGTGGGTTGCCATTTCCTCTTCCAGGGGAACTTCCCAACCCAGGGATGGAACCCATATCTCTTGCGTCTCCTGCATTGGTGGGCAGGTTCTTTACCACTGAGCCATCGGGGAAGCCCTCTGCTCTGATTCAGTTCAGTTCAGTTCAGTCGGTATCTCTTGCGTCTCCTGCATTGGCAGGCAGATTCTTTACCACTGAGCCATCAGGGAAGCCCTCTGCTCTGATTGGGCAGTAGCAAAATCTCCCTGGGGTCCCGGGGCCTCAAACTAGTTACCATAACCACCTCTTGGGACCCTGACGGTTAATAAGGTCCAAATCTAGTGAGAATCCCAAAAGAGGATTAGCTTTTACTCTCTTTCAAGTGCTGTAGAAATTGGTTAAGAAAAGACTCCTCTGAACAGCAGGATGGGCTGTCTTGAAAGATATTAATTGCCATTTCCCCATGAGATTTGGGGGATTAAGCTGATGAAAGGAAAAGCAATAATATGAAAGGGAATCTATGTAAATTCACTAATTTAAACCAATTGGCTATTTTCAAATTATGTGTTTCAGTTGTTCTGCCTCCGTGGACAGGTGAAGTGCTCTGTTTCAAAGTATTTACCCACTCCAAGCACTTCACTGCCTGCTGAGGGAAGAAGACAGTCGATTACACCCTTCCCAACGGGAGGAGGATGGAAGGACTCATGTTTCCTTCGGCGATAAAGAACATGAAAACAAAATAAGGCAAACTCAGAGAACAAAAATAGGATCATGAAGAATACATAAAAACTGGATTCCTTTCTTTCACCTGATCTATCCTGGGAATCTCTGAACTTCTTCCATGGGTTGAATCCTATGGCCACTCATGTCAACAGAGTCCCCAATAATGCACAGGCTCCACTGAACCCTTTGGTTGGAGGCTGACCATTAACACTGTTAATAATCCCTACCTATTCACCCCTTACTCATTGTATTTCCTTGTCCTATTCCTAGGTTACACAGACTGGATTTAGAAATCAGAGAAACATTACATCCACTTTAAATTCTGAGTACAGGAGGTCATTCTATTCAAAAGAACACTGTAACCAAAAAAAAAAAAAAAAGCCATTTAAAGTGAATCCATTTAAAATGGAACATAAATTTCATAGAAAAGAGTGAATAAAAGACTTTATTTTGAGAATTGAAAATAAAATTCATGAAAATGAATTTATCTTCCATTTAATCAAATTCAGGTTATAACTGCAATTATGCTGTAATTCTTAGCGCAAACTAAAAACAAATGAAGGAACTTCCCCGGCTGTCCAGTGGTTCAAGACTCTGTGCTTCCAATGCAGAGGGCATAGGTTTGATCCCTAGTTGGGGAATTAAGATCCTATATGCTGTGTGGTGCAGCCAAAAAATAAATACATAAAAAGAATAAAGATCTATTCTTCAAAAATGAATGAAGCATTAAGAGGGTTAATTTTTTTCAAAAAGAAGTGATGGCGGTATTATGACAATTTTAAGGAAAATTTAAGAATACTTAAGGGCTTTACCATTTACCAAGGGTCTCTCACAATCCTTTGAATTCCACACCTTTCCTTGAAGTACCTATCATATTACCATCCTTGTTGATTTTCCTTATTTCAACTGTTGAATTGTTTGCCAACTCCTTTGGTCATGACTTAGGTATGTTTTAGGAGGAGATCAACATCACTTTCATTGACTTCAAGAAATCTTGCATATTGTGCATCAGATACAAGTTCTCACTTTGCAAGTAACTTACATTGCTTTGACACTCTTCTTTCATCTCACTAGACTGGTGAAGAAGATTCTAATGGTACAAGAGAGGACTTTTTGAGAGGGCACTAATCTTGGATTAGTGAAGTCGTGAAGTCGCTCAGTCATGTCCGACTCTTTGTGACCCCATGGACTGTAGCCTATCAGGTTCCTCTGTCCATGGGATTTTCCAGGCAAGAGTGCTGGAGTGGATTGCCATTTCCTTCTCCAGGGGATCTTCCCGACCCAGAATCGAACCCGGGTCTCCCGCATTGCAGGCAGACACTTTACCGTCTGAGCCACCAGGGCAGCCCCTGTTAATCTTGGATTAACTCATCACTAAATCAATCCTTTCTTGCAATAATGAACTTTCTTCCTTTTATAATCCCCTAATTTCTGAGAACCAGTTAGAGAAATCACAGATAGCCAGGACGTTTTCAATTAGTCCTTAAAGCTGCTATACCTTCTTTCGGGTGTAGGATGTTAAATTGAAAACATTTTTACCAACAATCTAGAGATACTGAGTCTTCCTAACGTCAGTGGCAGAGCCAAGGAAATGGCCAAAGTTAGCCTAGTCTATGGACCACACTGCCGTACTGATCCCCCACGCAGAATGAATTAAAGCACAGAACATTAGCAAAGAAAACAGAAGGTATATTTCTACCCTTAACCACAATGAAAACTCACTGTGGCCTTGGCAAAGTCACTTAACTTTTCTGGGTTTCAATTGTCTCTGTGGTCTTGTACAACAAGAGATAGTTATGATTACTGATTTGGGGCCACAAAGATACGAGGGAGATTTTGCTACCACCAGTTCAGAGAGCCGATATACCAATTTCGGTGATAACCCAGTACCTAAACTGAATCATCGGTATTAAATGGCCAAGGTGCCCAGGAAATGACTAGAGTTCACTGACCACTGGCTTAAATGGCAATCAGTTCATGTTATTTCTCTGTTATCATTCCCTGGGACCTCGCACCCCAATCCCAATGCAACCCCCACATCTTGTCAGGTATGAGCATGGTTTTGTCAGAAAGGAATTATAGACCATCAGATATACCTTTCTACCACACGCACACCCTCCAGTCCACTCTCTCACTCTATCTTTTTTTTCTGCCTCATGCTTCAGAAGGACAAGTTTCCTACTCTTAGAGGGCTACCCTACCACTTGGCTGTTAACCTGCTGGGGTGCTGACTGCGCAGTCTTCTCTCCTTCCTTCATCACTAGTATCCTCAGTCTCTTCCTTTGCACTAACTCAAGGAATCGTGGGTACCTGAGACATCATCTAATTGGAACCAGCACTGGAGGCTAGCCTCTCTTCCTTCACTTCTCTGAAAAGCAGAAGTCTCTTTAAGCATGGGTACTTCACTGACATTTCCAAGTACTCTTTTTCCTCTGTTTAAAAGGAAGCACAGATGTCCTACATTCTATAAAAATCTTTATTTGATACTGTATTCCATCTAATGATCATCTTATTTCCTTCCTTCTACACACAGAAACCTTTTTAAAACAAGTCATCTACATCTATTCTCTTCTTGCTACCACCCCTACATCCCCTGCTCAGAATCTGTTGCAGGGATCACTCTATAAATAAATTTCTCACTGAAAGGTCACCAACCCGTATATCATCATGAAATCATAGACTCTGTACATTTTAGAAGACATTTTTGACATTTATTCCAAGTCTCCCATTTTATAGATGAAGAAGAACATGCACAATTTCATAGGACCAGTAGTCTCATTTGCCTTGGTGCCCCTTGCGGAATTTGATATTGTAGACTTTTTCCTTTTTCTGAACAATGTAGGTTAATAATAAAAATCTTGTCAATCTGATTTTTTTTTTTTTGATCAGCTCTTAAGAGATGGCCTGAACATTAACTGAGTATACCTTAGACACAAAGACAAGATGACTATTCACATGTGCTTGTTTCAATCCAGATTCTTAGGTGAGATCTCCATCACCCTTTACCTACCATGGTACTATCACCAGGCTTCAAGTTACTTTCAAGCTATTTTCGTAATCATCAGAGACTCTTGTTATTGCTGGAAGAATTCAATAGAAATGTATTTAAGTCTCCTTCCTGTGGAGTTGAGCTGCTTATTCCTTAGTAAAAAATAACTATACATTGCTCTTCTACTATAAATGAAGATATTCATTTGGCTAAATGGTGACTGTAGTAACTAAAATACCTTACTGTCAAACATTTTTCTCCTTTCTTTGAAAGGAAAGTGCATCATTTTTCACTGCCAAGAAGTTTCTCAGATATAGGAAAAGTAAGGAAAATAAGTCATCATTACCCACCAGAACTGAGTGATAACCTGAAGAAGAAAAACTGGCTTCTCTTCCCTCTTTACTTCAGGAAAAATAGCCTGGATCTGTTCTCGAATGGTTTGGGGATACTGGCTATTTCTCAAGGTTCTCAAGATATTGGCCCAGGGAAATAGATCTAGAGGATGGGCAGAAATGATGGTGAGCATGTTTTAGGCTTCCCTGCTGGCTCAGCGGGTAAAGAATCTGCCTGCAATGCAGGAGACACAGGTTCGATCCCTGGGTCAGGAAGACTGCCTGGAGGAGGAAATAGCAACCCACTCCAGTATTCTTGCCTGAAAAACATCCTATCGACAGAGGAGCCTGGTGGGCTACTGTCCAAATGGTCACAAAGAGTTGGACCTGGCTGAGGGACTAAACACACATGTTTTAGACATTTTTGTAGCATCAAGAGTCTCCAGATACAACAAGTGCAGGTAAAATAGTTTTAATGGAACTGTTAGGTTTTTGTGTAAATGCAATAGAACTGCCTTATTTAAAATATCAAAGCCATTATGGTCAACTTATGTGGAAAATATATCATTTCATTTTATTCCTCTTATTCCTTTTGCAGCAGGCAGCAATCAATAGCCTCCCTGCTTTTTAATTACTAAAAAGAGAAGCTACATGAAGCAGCTGGCATGATATTTATTTGATGTTGATAAGAGTAAGCCAAAGTTTTACTATATGATTTATATAAAATACATAAACAGAAATATAATATATTTAAGATAAATATACACTTATCTCACATAGATATTTATATATGATAAATAAGATACATATTTATATATAGTTTTAAAAGATACAAATAAGATATATATGATAAAGTACATATATATTACATCTTTACCAATTATCTACTTATCTATCTATATATCTCACATACACAACAGAGCATCACTTTATTTCACTTTTTTTTGAGAGTAAAAAGTAGGCTAGAAGATAAAAATAAGCAGTGATCTTAGTTGTGCATGCAGTTATTTTCAGAAAAAGGCAATCTTTTGTCATCCTCCCCAAATCTTTGAAGGACGGGTAGAAATCAAGTTAAAAAGAAAAGGAGAACAGTCACGAGTCAGTATGTCTGGTAAGGCCACCCAAGTCCTCTGCCCTCTATGTCTGAAAGAGGGCTTGTCCCAAACACTAGCTGCAGCGTGGCATGTAGGGTGCACAGATGATGCAGGGGGATTAGTTAGGGTATGTGGGCTCAGGAGATGAGGGGTTTAAAGTAAGCATTACTCTAGCATTCAGAATATTTCTCCTTGATTTTGGGAGAAAGAAAATAAAAAGAATGATATTCTATTATATTAAAATAAGTAAACAGACTACCTGCCTGCAGAGAACACATTTATGAAAGTGAATTCTGAATTAAGACTAAGAATAAATCAAAGCTTTATTGTCAAGTAAATCAGCAAACTTAACAGCATAGGACCAGTGAGCACAGAACTGGGCATACAAATGGGGATTGAGACATGGTCCCAGCCCTGCTTGGAACTCACTGCTGAGTGGAGAAGGGCGACAAGGAAATTAATGATCACCAAACAATAGAATAGAACAGTGTTTCTGGAGAACACAGAGCAATTGCTACTGAGAGTAGGAGACTCAAACATCTAATTAAATTTTTGAGTGAGGTGAAGAGGACACAATTGAAAACAAATGCAATCCTACGGCTAGTAGAGCAAAGAGGGTTGAGCTCCATGAATAATTCGCTACTAAGAGATAGTCAAGCTCTGTTTCTTCTGTACTTTGTTGATGCACTTGAACCTATTTTGTGAAGCACCTGACTTATTTCTGGAAGATATTACAGACTTCATATAAGAAAGGGTCTTCACCCTTTTTAATAAAGTGCTGACTTTGCAAACTATGCTCCTAACATCAGCCAGTGTTCTAAAGAGAAGTAATTTAAGAGACTTGTACACAGAGAAAAACTCCTTCACTGCTTCATGTTAGCCCTTGAATTGACTGATTGGGATGTGTTCACAGGGTACTTTGAATAACAACTGAAAGTATTCATTGCTTTATCGAGGTGTTTGCCCTTTAGTAGCGGACAAAAGACAGAAAACCCTTACATGTCCACGGAATAAGAACCAGTAAAATGTGGTGGGCTAAAATCCTGATTAATGGAAATACTCTAGTTAACTTAATGATAACCAGAAAATTCTCCTTATTTTGTTTTGTTCATTTATTATTAGTCAAATGGCATAATAAAAAAGTCACTGAAAATATTTTACTAATTTTTGATGGTTCATAGTGATGTATTGCTTCAATACACTAACTATGATTGCAGAGTACAGGTGAGAAGACAGGAGACTTATTTTGGAGGCTGTTTGAATAGCCCTGGAGGCTATTTGGAAAAATAATCCTCAATATTTCCATATTTTAGTATCAGATACTACCAGGCAATAGGATTATGCTACTAGACTATTCCATTTTGCAAATACATTTTTATTACACTTACATTTCAATTCAGAAGATAACCTAAAAATGTTAGGTAACTAAAATAGTACTTCTTTGTCTCTCAGAATTTAAAAACACCTGGAATTGTTTCAGTGTGGCTATACTTCTGTGCCATTAAAAAGCAGAATGTATTCTGAATCATTTCTTCAAACAGGTTTTAATAAGTATTTCAATGAATGGTCCATACTACATTTCAACAACTACTGAATATGTAACTCATAGGTCACAATACAATGTATTGCAACCAACAAATCAAATGAAATATTTATACTCCGATAACTCAATTTAAAGGCATGAGTTGGGATTGTGTGGGATACAAAGTAGTCTAAGATACTAGTATCTGTGAAAATTAGGTGTGTGTTTACATGCTGTCTGTTGAAAAAAAAAAAAGGAGTCAGGACAGTTGGGCTACTGCAAGTTACTCTGAGAGATGTGGAGTCTGCTATGAATTTGAGGATGGGCCTTGACATAAGTCCCCAGTGAAGGCTGGAACAACTGTTCAGGATGCTAGAACAGAATTAATTACTATGCTGAAATGATGTTCTGTGTGCTCCTGTGCACTTTCTTTGGTGGTCCCATGCGGGGAGCCGGTGAGGCATTCCACTCGTGACAAAGGTCATGAGGAAGGAGGCTCGGCATACGCAAAGGCGGGATCGAGCCTCAGGAGTCCCCCCGGATATTCTCGAGCATTTTCCCCCAAAAAAACCAGAGTCTGCCTACTTTATTGCTTTGTGCTCTCACCTCTGACTTTACTGGGGGCTGTCCCCTACCACCATCTCGCGCTCTCTCTGTCAAAGAGTTAACTTACAGCTCCAATTAATAAAGTTCCTGGGCAATTAGGAGTGTTTAAATCCAAACCCCTCAGATGGCTCTCTAACTCGCCTGACAAGTTTACCTGGACTCCTGCAGCTATGCATACGATTGTTTACAGTCTCCCAGCCTCGAGAGGCATGGGAAGCTTAAGATATTCAAATAGCTTAGAGCCTCTCAGAGAGTTAAAAACTGTCAGAATAAACTAGTAAAGGATTTCATTGATGAGTCAATGCTTGTTGCCAAGTTTTCACATCCCCTGAATTGTATCCTTGAATATGTATCAATTAATAGTGGGTATGTAGAAAAAATAAGTAGTGGCCTTGGTGTTAGTAACTTTAGACCCTTAAGGTAATAAATTCTTTCTTTGTTGTAAACCCATTACACATCCGCCCTATAGGAATGCAATTTTATCTTTGGAAGATGGTGCCAAACCTTGAAATAATTACTCTTAGAGAAAATAAGTCTTTGTTGATAAGTCCTTGTCAAGAGTCATAAAATGTTAGTAGGCCTTCTGGCCAGAAGATGATGTAAATCACCTAAACCATTTGTATACGATACATTTGCAGGAAAGAAACCTTGGTTTTTGATAAGAACCAAAGACTGCTGACTTTGCATCCCCTATTATCCTCTATGTGTAACTTAGGGTATAAAAGCCCCT
>NW_011495014.1:265521-294745 GCF_000754665.1 Bison bison bison
AAAGCTATGGGCCTTGTTCACCAGCGCTTGGTCTCCCCATGTCATTCTTTCTTTTAACTTCCAGCTGAGTCTCCATCTGGAGCGCGGAACCCACCACGCTTACTAATCATGCCTGGGCTTCTGAGACCCACTCGAGAAGGTGTCTAGGGTGAGACACCTTCCGTTATTCGAGAGGGCGCCTGCGGCCTACGTAAGTGGTGCAAACTTCTTGTCTTGAAGTTTTATTGGTCTCCCGCGTAAACCAAGCTACTCAGCTTCTTTTCTCCACTGAATTTTCCTACTGAGCTATCCTCATTCTATTGTTCTCTATATCTCTAATTAGCATATAAATAGTCGCCGACGCCGTCTCCCCTTCGAATACCCTGGATCAGCCGGGGCTGGTCCTCGGCAGTCCCACGGATGGAGGAAACGTGCTCTATTTGTTTTTCCTGTCTGTCTTTCTCTTGGATGGCTGCCCTTTTCCTATGCTGCCCTGGAACCTCTGGACAACATCCTCTCTTCGTGCTTCAATATGAGGAGCGATGTCACCATGTCCCCACTCACCACTTTCCCCACCAGACTTCAAGTCAGCCTGCAGTTTCAGTATATCTACATGTTCTATGACTTTTCTTATATATCTTTAACTCTTGTATTTCCAACTTGTTGACATTTAGCATTCCTAATTAAGCATTTCTGTCTTATTATCTGCTGTGGACAATGGCAGCAGTTATTAAACAATTGCATGATACTGCTTTTATAAATCTGTCTGAGCAAAATCATTTGATGGTTGGAATGCTCCCCTGCTTTTAAAAGCTACTGAGTCATTGCCACCCTCATCTTCCTGGATTGGCTGACTCTGTATCATAAAGAAAGATGCACTATGGGCTACAGAGTCTCAGTCACGACTGTGCCAAACTACACGGGAAATTCTAAAATTTTTTTATTTAACAAATATTTATTGACAGTTTTGCAGCATTGAGTGTTCCTGGGCTCATGATCTAATCAATACCTATACCCTCACAACACTCTTACTCTGCCTGACATACAGCTGGCTCACAGTGAGTGCACTGAACAGATCTGTAAAGAATAAGTGGCTCTTTGTCTAGAAAGAATTTGAGAAGTTCTTGCTCCCTTGCCCTAAAGACATGGAAAGTTTAATAATACATGGTAAGATCCAAACACCCAAGGAATAGGGATGACTCTAGAGATGTGGGTGAGACTGTGGTTCTGTCTTTGGCTGAACTGCTCTCCCAGAAGTGACAGTCAGAGGCAAGGATGAAGTTCTGAATGAAAGGACACAATCAGGCTGGCCTCCACTGAGGGTTTCTCAGACGCTTTGGGCTCTGGTCTAGACTGGGAGGTAGGCCAGGGACAGTCACAAACTGGTCCAAAGCTGAACTCAGGATGGTGACAAGGGGCTCAGCATGAACACAGTGGCCTATTGGCAGAGACTCAGAGACCAGAGACAGGAAGGTGAGGGGAGCTGAAGCAGATCATTAGTTGGGTGTAAGATTGCCCTTCATGGTAACACAAGCAAATGGATCACAGCTGATGTGTGTTCTTTGTTTGTTACAAAACATCACTCTCAAATATGTGAGACTCTTGATTACATTTTCAAATCCCTGGCCCTGGCATTAGACTTTACCATACTCAGATATTTTAAAAAGCAGA
This sequence comes from Bison bison bison, assembly GCF_000754665.1. Taxonomy (NCBI): domain Eukaryota; kingdom Metazoa; phylum Chordata; class Mammalia; order Artiodactyla; family Bovidae; genus Bison; species Bison bison. The sequence continues at coordinate 267,172 of NW_011495014.1, forward strand.
TAAAATGGCCATGCTTAATTTTTTCCATAGATGGTATATAAACACATTTTATTTGGTCTTTTCCTCCTTCTCCCAGTACAAGGTTCAGAGCAATGATTGGGAAGCAGGGAGGGGTCACTTAAGACATTAATTCTGTGTAGAAAGTGTTACTAGGATACCACATTTTTTTGTTGACTCAAATCACAAAAGGAGAAAAGGTTACTGAATTGAGAGCATATTGTGCATCTCCTATACTCACGCATAATATTAAGAATATCTGCACGCTTTTTGCCTAAGGTAGTCCAAAGACTACCTAGACTAAGACTTCTTAGTCGCCTTTTAGTTTTTTAGAAGTCTTAGTCGTTTTTAAGACCTAAGTCGCCTTAGTCATTTTTTGGAAGTCTTTTGCCTAAGACATCTAAAAAACACCAGAGGCTGAATATATTTAATATACCACTTCCCACACTCCTTTATTTTTACTCATCAGACTAATTCTTAATGGTCTTGCCCAAGAGTTGGCAAACTTGTTCTGTAAAGGATTTTTACGATTAGCAGGTCATATGCTCTTTCCCAACCACTTAAACCAGTGTAGCAGAAAGCAGTCAAGGACAATATGTAACAGACATACAAGACCATGTTTCAATAAAACTTTATAAAAGTAGGCAATTTGTCTTAAAGGCCACAGTTTGTTGATTCTGGTCTAGCCCTTCAATGTTAAAATTATATTAAAATTATTATGTTTACGTGAAAAGAGCAAAACATCTCAATACATATTACTTCTATCCAAGTCTACCCCCCTTTATGAAGGTAGCAACTGATATTAGTATATGTAAATATTATTAAAAACATACCAAAATACCTAGTAGCCAAAAGACTTTAGGTTTCATCCTTTATCTTTCCAATATAGTTAACATAGACCAGCATCAAGGAAAATTTCAGAGAAAACCTGTCAAGAGATTCTAGAAAAAAACCCCAAAACTCAGCTTGTCTAAATTTGTGAACCCCAAAATGAATCTCTCCAGATATTCAGAAAAGCATATAAGCCACATTACTTTGTTAAAATGTGTTATGAAAAATAAATCAGAGAAGATGATATTCTCATATGCATCTAGATGAATTTAAAATCTTATTATGGAAAACAGTAAAAGAATGATCTAGGCTCCTTGTAACTTTTTTTCTTTTTAATTGCAGAGACTTTCAGAGAGTGCAAATCAGCAAATGATTTCCCTACTTTACATATAGAAAGCCACAGAAAGTAACATTCTGAGAAGCCACATGCTTCTGCTGGAACAGCAGAGACAACCAGAGACCACCAGAGGTACATATTTGACTCTAATTTTCCTGGAGTCAAGGGCTTGGCATTTGGTAGGAAATGGATAAGGATATGGAAAGTCAACATTAGGCCATATGAAGAGGCTCTGGTCATTGTGTATGCCCATTCTTGGCTGGACAATCACTTGTGAATCTGTCCCTTGCAGAAAAGAACTAGCCTAACCTATATTTGTATTTTGGGAGATTCTGTGCAGAGCAATATTTACTTCTGCTGGCTCAGGATAGGTACAGTCACTTCAGATTTGAGAGACCAAGGCAACCCAGCTCATGCCCATTACTACACGCTCACTGAGAACTGAGAAGGGATAAAACAAGGTATTTTGCATCTCATAATTGGAGATAGCATTCAAGAATTTTATTTCAAAAGTATCTATGGTTATGTTTCCTTAGTCTAGACTAGTTGAAGGTTATCAAATGTATAAAAATTTCTGACCACTTGGCCGCAATGGGAATTTCCATGTCTAACAGTAATATAACAACTTTTTTAAAAGGTTTAATAGTTATAAAGTACTTTATAATTATAGAACACTGCTACAAATAATATTTCATTTGATCCTTAATATTTCCTGGTAAGGTAGGCAGAACAATGACTACTATTTTTCTCTGAAGAGGCCACAGATGTACAGAAGCTATTCACCTGGGCTTCCCACAAGCAGTGAGGAGGAGAAGCGTGACTCAAAGCCAGCAGTCTCTCTACTGACTGCACCATGCACCTTCCCTTTCAGGATCTTTGTGGTTTTGCCTTTTCCGATACCAGATTTCTAATGTATGGCCAGAAGATGATAATGCTTACAGTGTAGTGTCTTGGCTGGAGCAGAATAAAAGGGACAATCATTTAGAAATGATTCTTTTTTTAAATGCAACAACTACCAAAAATGTATCTCATCAACAGCTTTATGGCCTAATCCTTAAATAACATAGTACACTGTATTATAGGAAGGACAATTAGAACTTGCTGAATTAAACTGATGTCAGGAGACCAGAGTCCAGAGAGACTGGGTAAATCACTGACTCAATGAGTTTCTCTGTATAATAAGAGAGAAACTGCACCTGCCTACTTCACAACAAATTAAGGTGCTCAACAAAGACAACAGATGCGAGACCATATTACTCAGCCATAAAAAGGAATGAAACTGGGTTGTTTGTAGAGATGTGGATGGACCTAGAGTCTATCACACAGAGTGCAGTAAGTCAGAAAGAGAAAAATAAGTATTGTATATTAACACATATATGTGGAGCCTAAAAAAATGGTACAGATGAACCTTTTTGCAGGACAGGAATAGAGTCACAGATGTAGAGAGCAGAATTGTGGACACAGTAGAGGAAGGAGAGGGTGGGATGAACTGAGAGAGCAGCATTGACACATATACCCTTCATGTGTAAAACAGATAGCTTAGTGGGAAGCTGCTGCATAGCACAGGGAGTTCAGCTCAGTGAAGGAGGAGGTCAGAGGGAGGTCCAAGGATATATGTATACATAGAGCTGATTCTGGTGGGCTGTGGTCCATGGGGTCGCTAAGAGTCGGACACGACTGAGCGACTTCACTTTCACTTTTCACTTTCATGCATTGGAGGAGGAAATGGCAACCCACTCCAGTGTTCTTGCCTGGAGAATCCCAGGGACTCGGGAGCCTGGTGGGCTGCCATCTATGGGGTTGTACAGAGTCAGACACGACTGAAGCGACTTAGCAGCAGCAGCAGCAGCAGCAGAGCTGATTCACTTCATTGTACAGCAGAAACTGACACAACATTGTAAAGCAATCATACTCTAATAAAAAAAGAATTAAAATGTATCTAAGTTACTCAACACATATTTACTGAGTAGCCACTGTGAGCAACGCATTGTGACAGATGCTGTGAGACTGAGCACAATGTACTCCATGCAGATTAAAACCAAAGCTTCATAAAACACTGAAAATTGTTAAGAACATCAGAGACCACACACAAATGGAGTTGAGGAAAGACAGATGCAGATCAATGAATACAGTAAGAGCTTATAACAATGGAACAGCTTACTTTCAAAAAGGAGCAAATGAAGGACTGTCCAGTTGCTAAAACACATAGACTTTTGAGTAGATGTAGTAATGTGAACCACATAACCAATTTCAAAGAATTAGCATGCAATAAAATAATGCAAGAATATCAGGACTTTTTAATACTGATTACATGTTAAAATCATATAATTTGGATATGCTGAGTTAAATAAAACATGTTATTTAGTGGATATCACCTGTTTCTTTTACTTTTTTAATGTAACTACTAGAAAATTTTAAATTACTATGAAGCCTGAATTATATCACTAATTCTGTTGGACCGTGCTGTTTTAGAAGGCCGCATTATGGCCAAAAGGGAAGTCTGCGCATTGCACGGTTCTGGACTGGCTAATTATGGTGTATGCCATCTTTGTGAGGCATGGACCAAAGATACAACACAGAATGAGCCAAGTATCATCAAACCCACAAATCACAAAAATTCTGATGGCTCACGTGGGAACACAATTATAGTCGAGAGGAACCTGCAGGGTATTACTGATGATTCCAAAGTAAATGGGTTCAAAACTAAAAGCAGTGAGGGCATAAAAATCATTCTGTTTCTCCTTCCAGCTAAAGCACAAATATCTGAGGGAGAAATAAGTCTATGAAACGCTTGTTAGAAGTGAAGACCAATCTAGCTCCAGCACTTTCCCTTGACCAGTGACTATTTCACACACATATTTGAAAAGACCCTGATGCTGGGAAAGATTGAAAGCGGGAGAAGAAGCGGACGACACAGGATGAGATGGTTGGATGGTATTACAGACTCAATGGACGTGAGTTTGGGTAAACTCCGGGAGTTGGTGATGGACAGGGAGGCCTGGTGGGCTGTGGTTCATGGGGTCAAAAAGAGTCAGACACAACTGAGCGACTGAACTGAACTGATACTCTATCTAGAATCATGCTTTACTCGGCTGACAGAGCTCCTTAGAGCATGCAACCAAACTGGTTAATATCAACAATCCACTTACATTCCTTATACCCAATAAATGTTCAGAAAATAACTGATAATCTCTACATCCCACACAATTATCAACCAGAATATTGAAGGGACGTGTAGGGATTCAAGTGCCCCAAGAGAGGCCCTTGTCTTACCGAATTCTCAGCACCCAGCCCAGTACTAGTGACACAGGAGGGCCCAGTAAATATTCATTAAATACACAAAAAGTGGTAGTATATTAGAAGGTAAAAGTCCACATTTATATGGAAAGGGCAGGAACCAGAAATTATAGACTGGTGAGCACTTAGAACTGAAGAGCCAGGAAGGAGCCACCAAAGGCCACCAAAAACCAAGCCAGCCAGTTGGGCCACGAATCTTTTTCTGCCCAACACCATGTGTGCAGAGCATGAACTTGATGTTCACAAGACCTTGGACAAAGTCTTTTACGACACCTTTTAAAAATATGGAGAAATAGCAGGCCTAATGACAAAGCGGTTATAAGACAGCAACGAACAGAAAATCGTAAAGACAGACTGGTGGTTGAGAGATGGAGGTCAACGTGAAGAAATTCTTCAGCAGTGTACACAGGAGTCCCTTTGGGTCAACATTTGCTTCGGTGAGTGGGAGAGGCGTGAAAGGCATGTTTGCAGGTAATATAAAAGTAGCAGGGTAAGTGTAGCAGTGGATACGGTTCAGAAGATCCTAATCAGGCCTGAATATCTGAAAACAGCATGATGAAATCTAATAGAAATAAATGTAGGTGGTCTGATTAGGTATGCAAATAAGTCAGAATTAGAAATAAAAATACATGAAAGCGAGATAAATGTTAGCTGAAGGCGATCTAGTCTGGCAGCAGCTCAGCTGTTATCAGGATTGCCTGCGGAATGCGAATGCAGAGGCCAACTGCCTCAGAAGAAATGCGGTTCTAAGCACAGCTTTTTGTCAGTGCTTTTGCATTTTGTATCAGCTAGTCCACACTCAGAACATCGTGACTACAGGAATTCTGAGGAACAAATGAAGGAGAACAGCAAACAGGAATCACTGAAGGGATTAGAGATGCTTTTGAAGAGAACGCCTACAGATGATACAGTAGAAACCCTCACATTCTTGAGAGTTTTCAGTTAGAAGTGGTTGGGTACACTTTGTCTATTTTCTAAAAGGCACTTTTTTGAGGAAGGGGAGTCACAGATCTCTTTTAGAATCTAATAGAGCCATGGGTCCTCTCCCTAGGGAAAAAAAATGTACACACAAATGTTTTATAAACAGTTTCAGGGGGTTCTAAATCAGATTAAGAACCCTTAGTTTAGAAATTCTAAGGACCCAGGTTTCTGTTTCATATAAAAAATTATTTCCCCCTTGACATCTAAAGCAATACTCCTGATGAGGAACTGAGAGAATTCCTACCCTGGGCAGAGGGGTGGGCCAGGGGTCTGGAGCCAGTCACCTGTAATGTCCCTCCCAATTTTAGGAGTCACTAATCTGAAAGGAATTTTTGAATGGTTTCACAGTATTAAGGCAAATACTTAAAACACTTTATTATTGTCATTCACCTTACTATTTTAAATACTCTCCATGCCCACTACACTCTAGTAATTGAAACAGGTCAAAACAAAGGTCATCCAAGCACGCACATCGTTTATGAGACATATCTGACAAGGACTTCATTCACTAGATGCCCAATCACAATGGGAACAGGTATACAGAAATTATTTCTTGTCCCCAAGCAATAAAATATTTCTCTCCACAAGCTGCTTTTTGAAAAACTTGACTGCACAAAGGCCTGAGGTAGCAGGAAACCTACAGTATTTGCAATATTATAAGCTCTTGGTTTGCATTTCTGGTTATAAAGATTTTTCTAAGCAGCTGGCTTATGTTATCATCACAGGACATACCCATGAGTTATCTCATTAGCAGCATTACATAATTTCTATATTCTGAGTTTATCTTCTTGGTATCTCATTGCTGTCTAAACCGGAAGAGCTTTCTCATGTTAGCTAGAAAGGAGGAGATACATCTCAGCTTTAATTCTATCCTTAAAAGATAGAATGAAAGCAAATGTAAGTCCTTAATAGTGATGCTTACTTTTTAAAAACTAGGTTCTCAGAAATTCTAAGCAGGAAAAGCTTTCTATTATTCTTTTGAGAAAATTTTCCTGGATTTTCTTCAACTTTCTTCTATTTAAATTCCTACCCCTAGTTCTGCTCATAATCTTGAAAAAGCTCCAATCCTGAAATAAGTATAGATACATTATAGTCAAAATTACTTAATGTTTTCTACCTACAATCATATAAAACTATTATAATGAGTTTTAAAAATGCCTTCTGCCAACACAGGGTGCTGCTGCCGGGATGCAATTTTCATAACAAGTAGGTGTCCGAAAGGGCTGTAAGTCTCAAGGAGAAGGTGTGTGTGTGTGTGTATATGCGTGTGTGTGTGCATGGGGTGAGATTAATTTGTCTATGGAACCTCAATGATAGATGTTACTCACTTAAAAATCCCAATTTTATTTTTATAGTTTTTCTATTGGACTGAAAAGTTATCACTGAAGCCCTTAATTTCTCCACCTTCTCCCCTTTCTGTTGCTCTAATTTCCCATTCAAATCAATTTTCCCAAATGGAATAAAAAAATCTGTCATCAGTGGTAGACTTTAAGTGAAATGGAGGAATAGTATTTTTTTCAGAAATAATGATCTCCATAAAGATTAATGACAGTAAACCAATTTTCTATACAAGAGACTGTCATATTTCATCAAAACCTGTCATATAGCTCTCAACCAAAGAAAAGACGTCCAGACAGTAAGGGGCCACAGAGAATTTTAAGGGTTACTTTTGAGCTATACTTTTCATTTGCTTTAGCTATAAATGCAGCCGATGAGAATTATATAGGATAGTGGTCCTAAAACGTGAATGTAGCAGTCATCAGGAAGGCATATCAAAATCCAAATTGCCAGGCCCCACACTCTGAGTCTGTGATTCAGTAGGTCTGGGGTGGGTGGGGCCCCAGAGGTTGCATTTCTAACAAGTTCAGAGGTGATTCTGCTGCTGTGGCTAATAAATCCTTGGTGAATGACTGGTACAGGAGGATCCCAGATATCTAACTGGTTGCAACACCATACTTCCTTTCTTAATGCAAACTTTCATGGCTAAGGTTTTTGCATCATATTTTAGGATTGGAGCCTAAAGTGGCTGACGGCTTCCTGTGGCTTAAGAACCTACGCAAGCCACATCCTTCTCTCACGATCCTGTAGAAAGTATTAACAAAGAAGACAACTTCCTTCTGGAAGAAGAAATCAAGCTGTTTCTTGAGTCTCTCCCTCGCTTTCTTTAAACTTCTTACTAAGTATCTGGAATAAAATTCAACAGGAAAATGTTTCATAAAACCTATTCTGGATGGGGTGGCCTTATCAGAAAGATAGGCACACTTACCAGAGAGGAAATACACCCAGTCGTGTGGTGATAAAAACCATGGCAAACATAACAAACAGGAGATCACAAATTTTCTGAAACTTGGCGTAATTTGCCATTTTGGCAGCCTATAAAAGGAAGGAATGTGAAAGATTAATTGAGTTAAACTGATAAATGAAAAGCTTCTTTCAATATGTATGAGTCTCCTTTAAGATATAACTTACCAGATGCATAAAACTGCCGGCTACTTTGAAATGTCATGCATCATGCATCATATTTATAAATTACCCATAAGTCAAGTGAAATGCGGTATTAGCCATAAGTAGAACTACTGACTGTTACAGATTTAATAAAATATTCAGCAACCTGAAAAATTCAATTATATGGTTGACTTCAGGAAAACAGAAAAATAAGAAATTCTTTCATTACAGATAATATTAGCAGGCCAAAGACACCAAAACAGGAATTTGGCATAACAGGTCAAAATAGAAAGTGCTAGAAAATCCTTTAAACCTTTAATGAATTCCAAATACTAAGGTCACAAACTTTATAGACAATATATTGAGCCTTCCTGTACTTTTTCCTTCTTTATACTCATAGGTTTTTCTTAAACAGGTATAAGGAGGTCTCTAGGGACAGTTTCTTGGCTTACCCTCACAAATTTAGAAATGAAGAATGTGTCAAGATAATGTTATTTCAGTGAATCCATTTAGGTATCACTTTCAAATTTACATTATTGGGTCATTTTTTAGATGAAAAGTCACCAGTGTTCAGAATGTCTATGAGAAGTACACTAATAATTTATGGGAGTGATTTAAGTGACCACTTTTTATATTATAAATTAGTCAAGGAAAGAAATACATCCCTTTCTCTACCATTTACTTTTTACAGATGATTCTAAGTAAGAATAGGTGACACTGAAAACATAATTGTGCTTGATTACCTCTTTTTACATTTTCACATATAATTCACAGTACCCACACACAGGGTTATAAACTGAAGATGTATTTCAAATTCATGACATTATTTTCTAACTTCTTGTAAAGTTAAAATAGCTGAGCCAGACTTGAAAGGATTGTTGACAGTATCCATAGAAGCTGTAATTTAAGATCTTTAAGTAAAATATGAAGCTATGAGAGAAATACATTCCTAAAAGGAAATATCAGTATCTATTAACTGAGTGGAAGCCAGGATTATGAACCTTTATTTTCATGAATACTTTGTATGTGACATCACAACTTATACTAAAGGAATAAAAAAAGCATCTTCTGCCTCCTTCTGGCTATGTAAACCATGTAGTTTTTCTTTTAGATTCATTCACCAGTATTCAATAACAAGTATTAAACATCAATTTTTCTGAAATGTCTAAGCCATAGATTCCACTTTGGAGAGTCAACATATCTTATTATTTGGATATTCTCAAGCATTATTTTATAATGTCAAATAGAATCCAAGGGATGAAGAACATTTCCTTTTAAACCTTTGTTTAAAAAGGAGTCATTCACATGACTTGGGCTTCTGGATTATTTTTCTTTTTTTGATAAAAGTGGTAGATGATGATTCAGCCCACATTTTCTGAATTATGGTTCTGCCGAGCACTAGGCCATCCATTTCCACAGACATAAGAGCTGGCAGATTATACAGGATTGATTTCAAAATGGTATATTGCTGTATATTTTTCTACCTCCAAGCACACTGAGGATTTAACCACATGGTAACTGATTTTCAAGGAATTGCCTTTGCACTAATTTTATTTCTTTTAAAAAATGTGCTGAATTGAATCTAGCTTGAATCACTTAAAATAGTGCCAACCTTCCATATGACATATCTAGCCCGTTAGGAATATTTTTTTGTTTCATAACCTTATAGGGACCAGAGTCTTTAATGAAGTGCTGTATATACGTCAAACCTTGACTAATTGCCTTTATAGTAGATTCAATTTTATGACCTGAAATTTCTGCTTATATTGCAATAACAAATCATTATTTGAGGGCACTTGTATTTTACATTCACAGTGACAGCACAAGCTTCAGAGGGGCAGAACTGTAGGGCAAAAGGAATGAAAAATCAGAATATAGATTCTAAGACCCATTTCTACATGGAGTTTGTACTTTGGCAAGTTTATTTTTGACCAGTTAGGTAAATTTCTTAGCATTAAAGTGAAAAACTGTAATTCTATAACCTTACTGAGCATGTCTCTTCATGGGGGCCAATATTAAGAGTAAATACCACATCAAAATTTTACTTGGGATTTTATCTTTTGAAATATGTTTAGAAGAATTTTTATTTTTCATTATTTTTTGCTATTTTAATAATTCTTTGTGGTAATGGTTTAGATAGTTAACTAAAGTGCAACCAATATCTCTTCGGGTATTCTTAATATGTATATGCATAGAAAACACAGTTTTCACATAAAATATGCAATTCATATATACTTTCACTGTAAAAATACTAGGATAAAATTAAAAGACGCTTACTCCTTGGAAGGAAAGTTATGACCAACCTAGATAGCTTATTCAAAAGCAGAGACATTACTTTGCCAACAAAGGTCCGTCTAGTCAAGGCTATGGTTTTTCCAGTGGTCATGTACGGATGTGAGAGTTGGACTGTGAAGAAGGCTGAGCGCTGAGAATTGATGCTTTGAAACTGTGGTGTTGGAGAAGACTCTTGAGAGTCCCAGGGACTGCAAGGAGATCCAGCCAGTCCATTCTAAAGGAGATCAGTCCTGGGTGTTCTTTGGAAGCAATGATGCTAAAGCTGACACTCCAGTACTTTGGCCACCTCATGCGAAAAGTTGACTCATTGGAAAAGACCCTGATGCTGGGAGGGATTGGGGGCAGGAGGAGAAGGGGACGACAGAGGATGAGATGGCTGGATGGCATCAGTGACTTGATGGACATGAGTTTGGATGGACTACGGGAGTTGGTGATGGACAGGGAGGCCTGGCGTGCTGCGATTCATGGGGTCGCAAAGAGTCGGACACGACTGAGCGACTGAACTGAACTGACACATGTATATAGGCAATAAAATCTATGACTGCTAATTTCATCAGGATGGACAACTACTAACTATAGTGAGTTATACATACCTTCCAGATAAATCAGTGTGAAACTTGTAACACTAAAAACAAAGCCTATTCAAACAGTAATTTTCCCATTGTAAAACATTAATTTCTTAAGTGTGGAAGGGTAAAGGCTTTCATTATTCTGTTAATAAAGAATGCTAACTTGGTGAATAGTTTTTGCACACAAATTTGTATATTAAAGTCTCACTCTCACCAATTAGACCTACAGAGAAACACTCTGCAGATTCAAAGAAGTCATATACTACCTTCTCCCAACACCATCTAGCATACCCTAGAAGAACTGAGGATCTGAGGGATTCCTTAAATTTCAGATTTTGTACTCTTATATATGCAAAGAAAATTTTTACCTCTAGAAGAGCATCGGCTGAATCGTGGAGACAGAGGATCAGGGTCCCTACTCGGGCCATGTTGTTGACATATGAAAAGGTAATCAAGAGAATAGCTACAAGGTGGTGCAGGAACATAACGGCAAAGTCCTGGGAAGCAGAAGACACAGGCATGTTCGTTAGGGTTTAGCAGCATCACAGTTTTCCCATCTATTTATCCATTCATCTAATACTTCTGAGGAACCCAATGGGCCCAGCGCTGGGGAAGCTAAAATAAGTAATATATAGTTCCTGCTCTCTGAGAGTTCACCATATCCTGGGAGAGACACGCAGGAGACCAGTGACTCTGGACAATGTGATCAACACCGGGACTAAGGCCAGATCATAAAGGCTGTTTTGTACTAAGCCAAGGAATTTAAAGCTATGGGAAAAATTGCCATATAGAATTTGTGAATGAAAAAACTATTACCTGCCTTATCAGTAGACAAAGGATGTTGCAGCCATCAAATTACAGTGTCCTCCAGAGTGAGCACTGAGGAAACTCAGGATGGAAAGAAGATGCCCACCAGCAGTCAGACACTGCCGTGCACCCTGACAGTGCATCTTGAGGAGACTCAGGAGAGAAAGCAGAAGATCCTGGCCCCAGATTGCTGAGGTGTTGTCAAAGGAATGAGTGATATGCATGGGATAGTCATCTTCCTATACACAGAAAAGCACTAAGTCCCTTAACTTGAGATATCTGTTTCTTTAATAATAATCTTTTGCTATTCTGACTACCTGGTCTTTGTTGTAGAAACTCCTATATATCTTGGGTCCCCCTTTGTCTCTTTGGAGTAATCTCTCAGAGTGATCTGAGATGCTATGTCTGCAGCTTAAGTCCTCAGTTTTGTCAACTTACTGACAATAATTTTCAACTTGTAAATTGTACATTTTTTTTTCAGTTGACAGGTTTCAAGCTCAGAAAGGTATTATTTGGATTCATACATTAGGAAACTCTTCTAGGCAGCAGTGCAGGTCCAACTGGACCATTTCTCTGACTACTAGTGGCTAGGGTTTGGCATCCTTCTTCTGGAATAGGCCCAACCGAATGTTAAAATAAGAATCGTAATATGTTGGCATTTCTGATGGCATTTCTACTCAAACAAGCTCTGAATTTTAACCATTATCTGTCTGTAGTCATTAGAAAAAAAATATAACTGGCAAACCTAATGGGAATTTGGCCATCCTTATTTTGATCAACTTCAGGGCGGCTGCTTCCTGGCTCATGTGAAAAGATTATCTTTCTCCACTACTGATTTATCTCCTGACCACCTGGACACATTTATTGTAACATGGAATTTATATTGTTTGGAAATGCTTTTACTGACACTTTTATTTAGTCTGTATTTCTCCCAGAGTAAACTCGAAGTCTATGGGACTTCAGCGCCAAGACCAGCTCTAATGATGACCTATTTGAAACCACGGACCATTCAGAGAAAAATGAGACAAAATTAGAAGCATATTATGAAACTGAGAGAGAGAGAAAAAAAGAAAGTGAGTGTATGCACAGATACATACACTCTTCATTAAGTAGCTATTGATGTCACACAGTTTGGGGTCTGAAAGTTCAACTTTGATGACTTAAATGGTTCTAAAACATTTAAACAATGTTTTTTGCTTATATCCTGAAAGTAATTAATGATAATCTATAAGTAATAAAACACTGCATCTATAAGGTCCTTTTGCCATATATTTCCTTGTATAGTTCCCACATTGAAAAATTCCAATCATTTTAATTTATATAACTTAAATCTATAAAGCTATGGATTCTTCTACTGTTTAAATTCCTGTGATACAGAACTCTTTAAGAATATCTTTTTATGTTTTATAAATTCAAGCTTTAAATGACAATGATGAAGTAGAGCCAAATGGGTATATTTAAAAAAACACAATGTTTAAATGGTTCTGTATACACTTTGGTGTCCAGAGGTTACTTTTCTGTATTTATGGATAACCATATTGACTTATTATTGGGCTTCCCCAATAGCCAATAGGGTAAAGAATCTGCCTTCAATGCAGGAGACAGGAAATGTGGGTACAATCCCTGGGTCAGGAAGATCCCCTGGAGGATGAAATAGCAATCCACTCTAGCATTCTTGCCTAAAAAAGTCCCATGGAGAAAGGGTCCTGGTGGGTGACAGTCCAAAGGGTTGCAAAGAGTCAGACATGACTGAGTGACTGAGCATACGTATTGGTTTTTTAATTTATTCTAGTAAATAACTCATATTTACTGGAATAAAAATGTATTAGTTTCCTAAATAAGGTCAGATACATTAAAGAATGAAATAGAACTATCTTTCTTATTTTCAGTTAACCTAGTCTCAAAATGAGCTGTGTGGCATGATGGTAGATACCACTGTTGGCAGAATCATGTCTTGCATCAGTTCATTCTAAAGCCCACAGCAGAACTACAGAATGCAGTGTGCAAACTGCTGCTGCCTGTGGACCTGTGACCATGCTCCTTCCTCTAGATCCACATTCGCATCTCTAATTAGTTCTCAGCTCATGGCGAGAGAAATGAAGACCACGCTCTGAGTTTAATCAGTGACCATATACTGACTCAACTTACCAGTTTTACCTATTTCCCTTGATTTCTCTGATGCTTTTGTAGTCATCTAGGGTTTTCCTAAAGCATTAGTTGAACAATACCAAAAGTGCCTTAAGCATATAATAAAAATTGCTCTGATAATGTTTCCCAGGGGAAGATGAAATCTCTTCACTCCAGGCTGTTATCAGAAATGTATTCGGTTTTATCATCTAGAGTAATCTACCAGACAATAGCTACTTCAAAACAATGGATCAATTAAAGTGGAGCTAACCTATCAACTGCTATTTTATATTGTCTCATAAATATAATTAAATAAAAACATAGAGTGTTAATTCAACAGTTCAGTGAGTTTATATTCACCCATGCAGAATACATAGATTTTAAAATCTAGCTAGTTGAGTACCTAACCAGAACAATACTTTCCACATTTCCCATTGTTTAGCCCTGAATGATTGCTCTTGATTCACTGAAAGAGAAGAGGTTTTCTCGATTTAATTTTAAAATGAATATAAATTGATTAAAACCTTATGGAGGATTAGGGCCATTTTATAATTAAGTTTCCTAATATGTATCTGATATAAATGTCAATAAATAAAACAATGCCCTTGGCAATATAGCAAGGTTGCCCTAAAAATAAGAGACTTGTTTTTCAGACAAAGTTTGCTCTGTGAAGATGATTTTTGCATATAAATAACCTGGTCCTAGAAAACATTTATTACTGAGGGGCTCAGAGCTATGCTCACAGCAGAAGACCAATTTTCATTATACTGTCATATCTGTATGAATATAAAAAGCATGAATAATGGATTTTGTCTTTTACATTTGTGCTTCAGAAAGCATTATACACAATGAAATACCTTTAATAAAAGCCATGCAAGCATTATTTTGTGTGTTACTCTCATCCCCTCACTGTGACATTTTTCTGAATAGGTAGTGAATCTGGTACAAATAACAGTTTTTAAACAAACTGTCAATTTAGACTTTATCAACACATTGTGGGAAACTCCCATCCTCTTGTTTATTACTGCTGAAAGTAACTGGTGTGTTAATATATCTAGACGTAGGCAAGCTGCAGGAAACAGCATTAGGTTGAGAATGTTTCTTCCATTTTTGGTAGCATCAATTAAGTAGAGAGACTGTGATTTCTTGTTGGCCTTCATACTGAAGACAGAGCCCAAAGCCCTTATTTTAAACAGACTGGCCCGGCTACCTGCATCAGTGGTCCCCAACCTCCTACTGTTCTGTCATGTTGTTTCTGGGCATATTCATAGCCATTGTCAAGGGCTCCTTCTACATTCCCTGCATGATATTTACCTCAACCCCCGCCCTCATTCTAGTGGCTTCTCCTGTGGTAATTATCAGAGTTAGGAAAAAATATAGATATGGTCTTGACTCAAGTACAATTAGAATAAGACTAAAACAAAGAAACTGAAGGAAAAGCCAGAAGCTGGGAAGAAAACATTGGGTTTTTTTCATATTACATTTCTGAATGGCATTTAGAGAACCCAGAACAGAGTCTCAGCCTATTTTGTGTAGCTTCCACTTCAGAAACTTATAGGTGCAGATAAACTTCTAGTTACTTGGGATCCATCCCCAACTGTTATTAGTAGAACGAGAATGGGCATCCTTAACTCAGTTCTCCAGGGGAATTCTCTGCACAACAAAATATTAGCACCAAAGGGCCACAGGGACCGAAGTCTGATGTTCTATATGATGGAACTCCATTTGCAGTGGTCAGGCTGAACGAACAAGGCTTCGAAATCATACTGTTTTCAGAAAACACATAAATTCACATCGATGTACATATTCTTATGAAAGCAAAATTAACTCATTTCTTATTTAAAAAACTTCCACTACAAACAAGAAGCTTGTTTTCTAAATTCCCGTTTGCTGGCTAAAGTATTAACAATTTTATGCAGTTTCTTTTGGGAATAATCTTTGCAACAAATAAAGAAAAGCATTGGTGAAGCTTCTCAAAAAAAAGTTAAGATCAAGATATTAAGTGATGGTTAATTCAGATGTGCATGGGTGGTGAAAAATATGAAATACCACTAAAGTGCAAGACAAAGAAAAGACTCTTCTCTCTGGGATGCAAATGACCGACACAGCTTTCCCAAATTAAACAAATACCATTAATAAACATACTCTAACTCATGAATTGTTGTTGTTTAGTTGATCAGTCATGTCCAATCTTTGCAACCCCATGGATTATAGACTGCCAAGCTTCTCTTTCCACGGGATTTTCCAGGCAAGAATACTGGAGAGGGTTGCCAACTCCTTTGCCAGGGGATCTCCCTGACCCAGGGGTAGGAATCAGGTAATACCATGTTACTCATTCAGCAGATTTTCAAACTCTCTAAGAAACAGAATCAAAGAAACATAATTTGAAGCTGATTTCATTTTATGGCCACTATAGCAATAATAGAAATCTCTCATTTCTACTTTTTTTTAAAATGGTTTTCCAATTTGAGTTTTCAGGTACAAAGAAATTAATAGGGTTGTTAACAGAGTAGCATCTTTTTTTCTAGAGATCAACAATAGTTTCCCCATCTCTTCTCTTGGGATCGTGGAACCTGGGAATAAAGCTCAGAATGTTGGGGAGCAATACAGTTGTGCAGAAAGTGGACTTCAAGCCTGTAAGTTGGCATCATATAGGGAAGAGTAGCCACCCAGGCTCCACCTTCACTCCAGAATGAACACACATGGAGTGTGTGTACTTCGGACAAAACTTACACGTGCCAAGAACAATCATAGTTAAACACTTTTCCCATTGAGTGAATATGAAGATATAATAGATACTCAAACTTTGGTTATGGATAGCTGAAGTCCTATGCATGAATATATATATATAAATTGATATATATATATAAATTGATATATTAACATACCTATCTGCTGCTGCTGCTGTTGCTAAGTCGCTTCAGTCGTGTTCGACTCTGTGCAACCCCATAGAAGGCAGCCCACCAGGCACACCATCCCTGGGATTCTCCAGGCAAGAACACTGGAGTGGGCTGCCATTTCCTTCTCCAATGCATGAAAGTGAAAAGTGAAAGTGAAGTCGCTCAGTCGTGTCCAACTCTTCGTGACCCCATGGACTGCAGCCCACCAGGCTCCTCTGTCCATGGGATTTTCCAGGCAAGAGTACTGGAGTGGGTGCCATTGCCTTCTCCATATATCTATCTATATTTCTCTTAAAAAGCAAAGAAACAGAATACTGACTGTCTAGGTTGTAAAGACAATGATTGAAATAAAAGAACATTCAGAGTGATTTATAAAAATCTGTTAATTCTGATTTGCCCATATTAGGCAATTATACCTTTCTGTTACCAGCCCATGAAGTTCACATAATGTATGTAAATGTAAAGGTCAACCTTTGGGGTATCTGCAACCTCTCACAATTTACTTGGTTATTATATTTCTAGCTGGCCTTGAGTTAAATCACTGCAGATGATGACTGCAGCCATGAAATTAAAAGACCCTTACTCCTTGGAAGGAAAGTTATGACCAACCTAGATAGCATATTCAAAAGCAGAGACATTACTTTGCCAACAAAGGTTTGTCTAGTCAAGGCTATGGTTTTTCCTGTGGTCGTGTATGGATGTGAGAGTTGGACTGTGAAGAAAGCTGAGCGCCGAAGAATTGATGCTTTTGAACTGTGGTGTTGGAGAAGACTCTTGAGAGTCCCTTGGACTGCAAGGAGATCCATTCTGAAGGAGATCAGCCCTGGGATTTCTTTGGAGGGAATGATGCTAAAGCTGAAACTCCAGTACTTTGGCCACCTCATGCGAAGAGTGGACTCATTGGAAGAGACTCTGATGCTGGGAGGGATTGGGGGCAGGAGGAGGAGAAGGGGACAACAGAGGATAAGATGGCTGGATGGCATCACCGACTCAATGGACATGAGTCTGAGAGAACTCCGGGAGTTGGTGATGGACAGGGAGGCCTGGGGTGCTGCGATTCATGGGGTCGCAAAGAGTCGGACATGACTGAGCAACTGAACTGAACTGAAAGAGAACTGATTAAATGTGCCACTTAAAGAAGGGTATTTCAAATAACAAAGTTCTTCAAAAATTGTAGTTGAAATTCACTTTCATTATTATGTATAGCCTCTACTCTAGTGTAAATATTTATGGGAAAATGTGGAAATGGATGAAAAAATGTTATTTGTTTGGATAATGTTTGTTTAATTATAAAGAGGTAGAGTCCTGCAGGAATGATTCAATTAGCCCATCTCTGATATCAATCCATGAATAAAACCTTATTCACACAAAATCTAGAGACAAATTTATTTCTACACTTTTTCCCCAATAGACTAGATTTTTCACTTAGGTCCTTGAGGGAGATAACTGTCTCATACAAACATCATTATAAAAATAGCAAGTGCTAAGAAATTAATTGGTTAAAGATTTTAAGCTTGCTATTGTTAGTATTGAAATGTTTTTAAAAACATGTGCTGATATGATGTGAATATCTCTCTCTGCCATTCTTAAAGCTGACATCCTCACTCTTCACCAAATAGGCATATCCAAGTGACTCAACTTTAGAGCAGAGAAAGACAAACTACAGACTCCAGGCCGAATCTGTTCCTTATTTGTTTTTGTAAATAATATTTTATTAGAACACAGCAACATCCATTTGTTTAATCACTGTTTATGGCAGTGTTCTTGCTACAGTGGTAGAGATAAATAGTTGCAATGGAGACTGTACCGCTCTCAAGTTTAAAATATTTACTAGCTGGCCCTTTAGAAAAAACTTTGATAACCTCCGCCTTAGAACCACATCAAACAGCATAATATGTGAAACAGTCTTGTAATTTGAGATATCACAATCGCATAGGCTCATGGCTGGCTTCATCACATTTTCTTTAGATAAAGAATAAATAAGGGGTTTAATTTTCACAGCTGTTCTGAAGCAACCCATTCAGTATTACTTTCAAAATTCAGATAAATTATTTAAAAAAACAGTTTTGGCAGATATCTCCATCAAAATCCTCATGATAAATTATAACTACAACTTTAAGAGCTTTTGAAAAGCTTAAGCTTTTGTGAAAACAAGAGCTGTCCTGGATGCAACATTAGTCTCTCTACTGCAACATGTGCCATTACTTCAGAGCTTCTGGGAACACACTTAAATGAAATAAAGAACTGCTGTATCAGCAGTGTTTACCCAATCTTTCTCCTGTGTAACAAAGACAGCACCATTTTAAGATCAAGAACTCATAATCTCATGTACTTTGAATTATTTAGTTAATATTTAATCTTTAATTGATTTTATTACTGAGGAAAAAGATGCAATAAAATTTTATTTGCACAACAGAAAGCAGCAAGATAGGGCCACTGCTTCCCTCCCACTATGCCTGGCCAGAGCCTGGAACTTCATCTGAAACTCCCTGAGTCCTCCCTGCTTTCTGCCTCTCTTCCCCTCCAAAGTACGCTCTCCAGATGCACTCTGCTTTCAAGTGACATAGGTGTTTTTCTTAATCATACACACATATCTTTTTTCTCATTGAATTTTGGGTATTGAGATGTTCTCCATCACTACAAGTATTGCCAAATTACAAGCGCCAGTAGTTAGAAGCCAAAATATCCACCTTCTGGGTGCAGTTGAAATTGTTCTTGGTCCAGCCGCACTAATTTGTACAGCTTTTCATGCTAGAAGGGTCACTTCTGGGACATTTAAAATACACCCAACGTAACAGTCTTAAGTGATGTGCAAGTTAACAGATTTTGCTCTCCTTTTTATCTGGCGTGAGGGTGGGGTGTGGGAAATAACACAGTGGACCAAGGCGAGGGCCAGCACTGGACAGCAAATAAACTCATTCAGGTTGGAAACATCCAGAACGGTCAGTAGGGGGCAGATTGGGCTCAACTAAAATCAGCCATCCCAGAACTCAAAAGCCATCATCCTCACATTTTCTGTAAAGCCTGTGCCATGTGTTAGGTTGTGTCTGACTCTGCGACCCCATTGACTGTAGCCTCCCAGGCTCCTCCGTCCCTGGGAGTCTCCAGGCAAGACTACTGGAGTGGGTTGCCATCTCCTCCTTCAAACCCTGGAGGTCCTGAATGACAAATCAGGTCTCAATTTGGTGCTTCGGATGGAAGAAGAAAAAGTCTCCTCTAGGTCAGCCAAGCTGGGATGATGCTGTAAGTTGTCAGGAGGGGTTCAGGGAAACTCTTCTTATTATCATCAGCCTTACTGTCTCTCTTCTAATTCCTCTTCCTTCCACTGCCTGAACTCCCCACCTGCCTTCACCAACAGGCAGGACTCTACCTGCAAAACTCACCTGTCACCTTCCCTGCCCCCATGCAGTAGTCTGGCCCTTCAGGGATTTTTCCCGGCTGGAAGGCTTTATATTTTTTCTTCTTTTCTCCAAGCCCCACTCCCATTTGAGTATCTGGTGAACTTCTATCCACCCTGAGACTTGCCTAGTAATTCTCAGGTTTCAGAAGGTTAGGACATGGTGATTTATTCCCAACAATGCCATAAGGCAAGTACTGTTTGAATGCCATTTTATAAAGAAACTGAGCCACGGGGAAGCCGTGAGATTTCTCCAGAGTCATATGGTAAGGACAGGCTCGAGGCACACCAGTATCTAGTTCTGGAGAGGTCAGGCTCCCATCACAGTGGACTGCTTCTCAGAAACAGGAGATCAAGGAAAGACGAAAAAAAGGAAGGTGGCAGAGGGGGAGGACCCTTCTGAAAACACAGGTAAGTGGGAGCCTATTACACAGAGCAAGGTCACTTCTAGGGGACAGGAAGAGAAGGGGATCAAGAGCAAAGGGGAGGATTAGCCATGAGTGGAAGAGGTGCCTTTTCTTGGGAGGCCAAAGGAGAGGATATGTCATGGGTCTGTTTATATTTAAGGGGATAGAAATGGAGGGAATTCACTGAGTCAGGGAGATTCTTAGATAGATAGATAACAGATAGATAGTAAGCCAAAGTAGACGCTTTCCCAAGACTCCTAGGATGACTTATGGGAAACTCTCCAGGGGAAGCAGAATGAAATCTCCTAATGAAAGTGAAAGTGAAACTCACTCAGTTGTGTCTGACTCTTTGCGGCCCCTTGGACTATTCAGTCCATGGAATTCTCCAGGCCAGAATACTGGAGTGGGTAGCCTTTCCCTTCTCCAGGGGATCTTCCCAACCCAGGGATTGAACCCAGGTCTCTCACACTGCAGGTGAATTCTTTACCAGCTGAGCCACAAGGGAAGTCCAAGAATACTGGAGTGGGGAGACTATCCCTTCTCCAAGGCATCTTGCTGACCCACGAATCGAAACGGAGTCTCCTGCATTGCAGGTGCATTCTTTACCAACTGAGTTATCAGGGAAGCCCCCCAAAAGGGGACACTGCGGCTGCATGGGCCAGGAAAAGAAATCGGACCTCCTGAGTGGCAGGCAAGACTTCTACCACTGAACCACCCATGCACCAATGAAGTGATGCTTTCCAAATGTCAGTGGCGTCTCTCAAGGGAGGGTTGGATCCCTGAGGGCCTGGACTTAAGGACCCCGAGCCCTGGAGCAACAGCACTGTGTTGGTCCTGGGTGTAGGTCTCTCTGTAATGTGGCAATGCTGTGGCCCTTTCCTGCTGTCACTTCTCATCCTTGGACAGCAGTAGATGCCACCACAATGCCCCAGGGCTGTCACCGGGCTGGTCATCTAACTGTGAGATTTAAAGATGCTTAAGAGCCTCTCCTCTGGCGAGGTGCTTGGGAGTTTGATTGCTGGAACAAGCTACTAATTTTGAATAAAATTTCATAAAATTGCCCCATAAGACATCCCCTCCTCCCGCCCACCCCAGACAAGACTATTCTATTGTTCTCCCACCAGCCTGCACACAGCCCTGGGTTGAAATGCTTTGATCACCAGTGGTGGCTTACTAAAATGAGCTGCCTCTTCTTCCCTTCTTTGATTCTGAAGTCACTGCAGTGAGAAAGAAACAGAAAGAGCCCTCAGAGTCAGCAGTACCTGCCTTGGAAGAAACCTAAGCTTGGAGGGCAGGATCTTGCTACTCCAGTCATAAGTGAACACACAAAAGCACAACTTGGAGCCTCTGTGAAAGAGTGGTTAAGTGGTCTGCCTGCCAGTGTCTACAAGGAGCAGCACTGAGGTCACCCAGGGAGAATTCTACATCATCCTCCACCCTCTCAGGACAATCAGGTGTCATCTGGTGTGATTTCAGCCTTTCCAGCAAAGAGAGGAGATGTTGATACAATCTGAGGCATGATCTGAGAGTCATATCCTTGTTGTTCGTTGTTCAGTTGCTCAGTCATGTCAGAATCTTTGCGACCCCATGGACTGCAGCACACCAGGCTTCCCTGTCCTTCACCACCTCCTGGAGCTTGCTCAAACTCATGTCCATTAAGTCGGTGATGCCATCCAACCGTCTCATCCTCTGTTGCCCCCTTCTCCTCCTGCCTTCCATCTTTTCCAGCATCAGGGTCTTTTCCAATAAGTCAGCTGTTTGCATCAAGGTGGCCAATGTATTAGAGCTTCAGTTTCAGCATCAGTCCTTCCGATGAATATTCAGGACTGATTTCCTTTAGGATGGACTGGTTTGATCTCCCTGCAGTCCAAGGGACTCTGAAGAGTCTTCTCCAACACCACAGTTTGAAAGCATCAATTCTTCGGCACTCAATCTTCTTTATGGTCCAACTCTCACATCTGTACATGACTATTGGAAAAACCATTGCTTTGACTATACAGATCTTTGTTGGCAAAGTAATGTCTCTGCTTTTTAATACGCTGTCATATCCTTAGGAAAGACTTAAAAATAATCTAGGGACACTCCCGGTGGTCCGGTGGTTAACTGGTTAAGACTCTGTGCTCCCAATGCAGGGGGCACTGGTTCCATTTCTGGTCTGGGAAGTAAGATCCCGCATGCTCCACAGCACAGCCAAAATAAATAAATAAAATAAAGAGATGTTTTCTTAAAAAGAATAAAAATAATCTAGATGAGCAATTCTTAAATGTTTTGGTGTCAGGAGCATATTCTTGAAAATTATTGAGGACACCAAAAATTGTTTATGTGGGTCATATCTATCAGTATTTACCACACTGGACATGAAGACTGGGAAAAATTTAAAAACATGTAAAACATGCTTATTAATTTATTTTAAATAAAATCCACTATGTTAATTAAGATAAATATATTTATAAAAAATAACCACATTTTCCAAAATTTTTTAAATATAATGAACAGAGTGGAATTGTTTTCAGTTCAGTTCAGTTCAGTTCAGTCGCTCAGTTGTGTCCGACTCTTTGCGACTCCATGAATCGCCAGGGGTTCTTTGAGACCCCAGCACGCCAGGCCTCCCTGTCCATGACCATCTCCTGGAGTTCACTCAAACTCACGTCCATCGAGTCGGTGATGCCATCCAGCCATCTCATCCTCTGTCGTCCCCTCTTCCTCCTGCCTCCAATCCCTCCCAGCATCAGAGTCTTTTCCAATGAGTCAGCTCTTCGCATGAGGTGGCCAAAGTACTGGAGTTTCAGCTTAAGCATCATTCCTTCCAAAGAAATCCCAGGGCTGATCTCCTTCAGAATGGACTGGTTGGATCTCCTTGGTTTTACATGATTGCAAATCTCTTTGATGCCTATCTCATGCTGGATTTCATCATGGCATATATATTCAATCTGTTGCCCAGTTATTTTGGTTAAAGTATGTAAAGAAAATCTGGTATCACACAGTTGGAAATGGGAGAAGTATCTTAATAGTCTTTTTCAGATAGTTATGGATATTCTTCCTTGATATTCCAAACCTTGACAAGAGGGACATTCTTAAAGGTTAGTTGCAATATGGAATTTAAAATTATATCAATAAAATTTTCATGTTCTGTTACATAAAATCTTTTGGTCTGTCTCGACCTTTGAATGGATCTTTCACTCACGCATATTTTCAGAGCATCATGCATCATTTGTAAAACATTGGCTCATGGAGTTAAAGAAACATATTTTTGCACACTGTGTTAAAAATCACATTTATTGTCATCACTACCAATCTCCTGAGAAAAGTCTTTAAGTATTGAGATGCAATAGAGCTTTTGCTGGTGGACACAAGTCTTCTAAAAAATCTAATTTCTTGAAAGTTTGAGTTTTATCATTGACAACAAATAATGTCAATGGTTTTACTTGAAACACCTCAATAAGTTCACTCTGTGCATTTTCAGTAATGTGTTTACCAAATGCACACAATGGAATAACTATAGTTTGTCATTCTTTCAAGTAAAAATTAGATTTTTTGGGGAAAAAGCAACCAGCACAGCCCTCAGTGGAAAACACTAACCACGTGTGACTTTTCTTGAGACACACTGGATGTTGTTCTGCAGCAGAAGCTCTTCCTGGCTCCTTCCCATTTCATCAGACAAAATAAAAAAAATTAAATGTACACTCAAGAACTAGAGATTTAATAAATTAACACTTTTTACTAATTCAACAAGAGCATTCTCAAGTAAAACTGACACTTTTCCTTCCTGCAAGCACGTGGCAGAGAAGAATACAAAAGCTACTACTCACACTGTTTGGTACCACTGCTAGCAACTTTGCCATTACTTTTGCACGATCAGTGTAAAGTTCAATGCAGTGAGAAAGGTAAGTGACATCCCAGCATTATTATGATTTCACTTTTGATGTTGTAGATCTTCTGAAAGGGTCTCAGGAATCTCTAGGTGTCTGAAGACCACACTTTGAGAACTGCTATCTTTACAAACGATTTCCAAATACTGTTCTAGGAGGTGATAATCAGCCAGATTATTAATAGTAGCTGTGCCAGTTAGGATAAGCTAGATTATGTGGCAATAATGAAACCCTTAAAATCTCAGTGGTTTATAACAAAAGTCTATGTCTTATTCTATTGTATGTTACCAACTAGCTGGGCAGGGGGCACTCTGTTTATTGCCATCACTTAGGGACCCAGATGGAGCAGCCTCCATCTCAAAGGTTATCAATTACTATGAAAGTGCAAGTGGTTAGTCTCTCAGTTATGTCTGACTTTGCAACTCCACGGACTGTAGCTCCCCAGGCTCTTCTGTCCATGGGACTTTCCAGGCAAGAATACTTGGAGTACTTGGAGTGGGTAGCCATTCCCTTCTCCAAGGGATCTTCCTGACCCAGGGTTCGAACCTGGGTCTCCGGTACTGCAGGCAGATTCTTTACCATCTGAGCTACCAGGAAGCCCCATCATGCTAGAGGGAAAAGAGACTCTAGAGGGTCTCACTCTAGCAATTCCATTACATCATTGACTAAGTCAGTTCTGCTCATAGCCTACCAGCCATCTGGTCATATCCAACCACAAGAAGGGGCATGGCTGAGTGTACCGTGGCTGAGTGCACCATCCTCAAGTATGTGCTTGAGAGTAGAGAGTTGGCAATATTTGGTGAGTCACATTGACGATTACAGTAATAGCCAACATTTATGGAGCCTTTTTTATGTGCCGTGTACTGTTTCAACAGCTTGTGTCACTTATCTATGCTCCTAACACTCCCATGAGGTAGGTTATATGAACTCTATTCTTTAGATCAGGACACAAAGGCACAGAGAGGTAAGCTACATTGCTCAAGGTCACACCAAATTAGGAGAGGTGCTGGGGAGGTAGAAGGACTCCAAAGCCCATGCCTTCAACCTCTAAGAAGACACATAACCCATAATTTTCCCCAGTCTTAAGCAAAATGAGAGAGAAAAACTTTTCATAATTATAAATAGAAAGGATTGTCCTTTTTTTTTTTTCACAAGGTATCTTTTCTCTTTTAAAATGTTAAGATGTCCTTTCTTTTATGAAGTAATTTCCTTACCAGGAAAAGTAAAAGGTTGGCAACTTTAAGTTAACTCCTTTTCCTAATGATTTCTGCTCATTTTAACTGATCAAAAGTAGAAAAATTTGTGACCACTAGTTTAGGAGGTTTTTTGATTTGTTTTGGGTCTTAGCACTATGCTTTGATTCAACCAAATTTTAGTCATTATGTGCTGGGTACTGCTCTGAGTTCTGTCAAGCATTGTATAAGATATATGGTTTCATGGACATTGTTTTATTTAATTCTATGCCATACTGCTTCCTTAATAAAAGATTAAAACATGCCTTTTTTTTTAAATCCTAAAGCTAACTGAAACAGGAAAGACCTGGAGCATGGCAGGCCCCCACAAGGCATCTAAAGTACTCAAAGCAATAGATACCAGTAATTTCCCACAAAAGTTACCAAACAGCAAACACAAGCTTCTCAGTAAGTTTCTCACTAAACTTCATCATCATCACCTCTCTCTGTCAGGGATCTTTCATGAGATGTACTTTTTCTCTCAGGTTAAAGACCAAAAGAGCAATAAGTTGATTTCACCAGCTGGGTCCTGGAACTCAGCCATGGGTGATTTTTTTCAAAGCACTCTAAACACAAGCAAGGTTCATTGGCCGAGGGCCCAGGCCGTCAACCCAAACAGCAGCCTAGTTAACAGCGACACAAGGCTTGCACACCAGCAAGCTGTTCTGAGCTCCAACGTGGTCATATTTATCAACTTCCATTAGAAAATTTAGATGCACAGGAGAAATACTTATTGTGAACAGGTGCTGGAAAACAGAATCTTAATAAAAATTAAGCCTTGGGAAATAAAAGGTGATTCAAACAATATTGAATACCAAGAATATACCTGTTGTTTTTTTTAATAAGGTACCTTAATGATTTTTTTTTTAACAAAAGAAGAAAAGCAAAAAGGAAGGGAAGGAGAGCAGAATGGGCAGAAGAAGAAAGAAGGAAGGAAAAAATCCTCAAAAAGATACACATATCTTGGTATCATACAATAGAATACTTAAATTATGAGTCCATTATACCAAATGACTGCCTCTTGACTAGCACCTTTTCTCTGGGAATATTAATAGCATGTATGTCATCACTGACCAAATAAGTACCAACCCTGGAGATGACCAAGAGAGGCAAGGTGTTCTGTCACCATAGAGACGAAAGTTCTCCAATCATTTTTAAACTACAGATTCTGCTTGGCAACAGAGCAATTAAAAAAAAAAAAAAGATGGCAATACTAGGACATTTCTAGAGGGGGAGAGTTTGTGAATATAAAAGCCATTTTTAGAAAGACTTGTGAACCAATTAAGTCCCAAAGAGTTATTTCTGAACCTCACATTTTAAGGTATTGATTCTAACAGCTGGGGGCATGCATTTAGATCAAACATTTATAAATTCTGGTCCCTATTTGAAAACGGTTGTTCAAGTTCATTGTTATTTGATAGGGCAAGTAAAGAAATATTTTTATAACCTTTCTATTTAACCACTATATGTACAGACCTCAGAAATTGATTATCATGGGTGTCAATGGGTGTCTTCAAACAGCTCTATTCTATAATTAGGAGGAGGGTTGTTTTTAGAGGGTGAGGGCTTAGTTAACAGTTGCAATATAGAAGGTGGGGATGTATTTGGCAACAGAATATACCAGAAGTCCTTGCTGATGGCTGGAATGGCAGGTCTTTCAGGTGGGAGGGAAGTGAGGTGGGAACCCCCAAGGATCTGCACTGGCTGTAGCCACGGTTTGAAGGAAAAAGGGAAGGATTAATGAGCAACTCACTAATGAGAGATAGCCACGCACAGAAGACCTTCCTTATTAAAATCTGTGCAGAGTAACAAGCACATATGGTAGTAGCCAAATTCCCATTTTGTACAAGAAACAAGACTAAGCCAGCTGCACCAGGAATGTTCAAAGGTACTCTGACCAAGGGGAGAAGGAAGAGGAGCCAGATGGCCACAGTAAGCTACAGCGTTGACCAGAAAATGTATATATTATTAATTTAGCAACATTGACAACACGTACAGGCCTGAATAAATTCCATTTTCATGGACCTCACTGTAAAATGCCCCTTTTTGTAGGCTTTCTCTGCACTGATGCAAGATAAGTGAA
>NW_011495014.1:294845-327742 GCF_000754665.1 Bison bison bison
GATACACTTTAGCCCCTGAAATGAATCCACTTATAATTACTATTAAGAAAATGGTAATTTGTCATAAGATAATGAAGCCTCTGTGAGTCCTCTTGGCTCAGTGAAAAGATATGGTGCATGCATGCTGAGGAAGCTCAAGCAAGAGGAAGTGGTTTGGTGACTTGATGCAGCAACGTCTCCCGAGGACTAGGCTCCTGGGGGCCAACTAACAGTCAGTTTTGCTTCCATTCATCTCTGACCCAAGATGGCATTCCTAATTGTCATGAAGCAAAAGAGGAACAAATAAAATGGCAAAGAATGGCAGAAGGCATATTGCCTCTAATGTCAGGAGCATGGAGGGGCAAGTCAACACGAGATGTGTAGACACATCCAACGGCTCATCTGTGAGGAATCACGGGACTGTGCTTGGTAAACTTGGGCTCTAATTTATCCCCACACTGTACAGCCTTGAAAATTCACTGTACATCAATTTTCTCAATTAGAAGATGGGAAGAACAGTCAAAACTCCTTCTTTGTTATACAAGTGTTTTCTGTGACTACCTGGAAACATTCTCCTCAAAAGAAAATACAATCTGCATTCTTCAGCCTTAAGCAGGACATTTCGACACATGCTACAACATGGATGAACCTGAGGCCATTATGCTAAGTGAAATATGTCAGTCACAGAAGGACACGTGTGGTGTGACTCCACTTAAATGAGGTAAGGAGTCATCAAATTCATGGAGACAGAAAGCAGAATGGTAGTTTTCAGTGATGGGCTTGGAGGTGGCAGGAATGGGGGTTTGTTGACTAATGGGCAGGAAATGTCAGTTCCACAATATGAAAGGGGTTCTGGAAACGGGCTGCACGACAGTGTGAATGCGCATGACACGACTGAACTATACATTTAAAAATAGTTAAGATGGTGAATTTTGTGTTTTGATTTTTCCCAAAATGAATGATTTCAAAAATAAATAAGTAATATGCACAACAGGCCTGGCACGGTGGAGAGCATCACTCTCCAAGTATGGACTACAGGATTGAAGAAGACTGCTTGTGTAAGAGAGACAAGATCTAACTGACTTATCATCACTGAAAGATCTTTACACATTTTCAGAGACGGACCCAAAGCATTTGGTGCAATGAGTAAGGGAACCACCAATTATAAGCCTTAGCCCTTACAGGAACCATCTACCTCTGAGAATCAGATGACACATTCCGCATTAAGGCCGTGCTGTCAGGAAAGACAGCCATTTGCCAGTCAAGTAAGCCACTGCCATAGGAGACTGGAAGGAGTAGACCTGGGGGAGGTGATGCTGCTGCTGCTGCTGCTAAGTCGCTTCAGTCGTGTCCGACTCTGCGACCCCAGAGATGGCAGCCCACCAGGCTCCCCCGTCCCTGGGATTCTCCAGGCAAGAGATGCAGGTACTAGGTAAATGCTTTTCAGCTGCCACTTGGACATTTTGCAATTTGGCAGATTACCGATCTAACCAAGAAATGGTTTGTTACAGTATAGCGATCCATCACAATGCACAGTACTATTTGCAAAGAAGCTTAGAAGATATCCATTAGCAGTCAGAAAACATTCTGATGAGTCCATTTACTCATTCACCCTAAACTTACTGAGCCCCACCCCAGGCAGGTGCACTGACAGTCATGAGAGGTATAAAGATGAACTTGGCCTGCTCTTTGCCTGCCAAGTCTGGTGAAGGGAGATAGATTCCAGCCACAGGCAAAGTCTTGTAAAAAACAAAGATGTCATGGAAAAAACATGTTTGAACAGTGGAGAGACGATATTTGTAACTAAGACATATGTGTGTGTCAGGGGGAGGAGAGACGGAGTGGTGGGTTGGAATCATGGTGACAAGCCTGAAGATCTCCCCAGGTAGTCTGGCTTTGTTTTGAAGATTTGAGAAGCATAACTCTTAGATGGCAGGTAGACAAGAATAACTACTTAGAAAGGAGGGCCATTTAAGAGGCTGCTGTAATAGATTAAGCCAAAATAGGACTCAAACTAAATGTGTTAGTGACACCAAGAAGTAGGTACAAGGAGTGGCAAAGAGGAGAGCAAAGGAAGGCTTCTAGCTTACATGACTGTTGGTGACAAATATTACTGGAGGAAGAATAAGACTAGGGGAAGACAATGTCTTCAGCTGGGTACACTTTGTATGTATGGCTCAGACTTCTCATTCATAAAAGGAAAACAAATAATAAATGATCAGATGGGATCTTAGCACTGTGGTGAGGATTAAATGATAAAATAACAAGAAGAACATCATACTTTCATTTATGATTAGTTTTGTGTAAGTGTGGGACCCAGAGAAGATTTGGGACAGGAGACAGTTGGGAGTTACTGCTATAGATATAATTGTTAATAGTGCTGAAGGGTGTAAGCTGGATCACCCAGGGAGATGACATCCTGTAATCTAGGATCAGACCCTAGTGCATGCAAATATGCAGAGCAAGGAGGGTGGGGGCTGGAGTGGAGGCCAGCAGAGACGGCTTTGAAGAAATGATCCAAATACGAGTATCTGGAAAAAATAGCTTCACGGGAAAAAACAACAACAACAAACAATCCAACAGTGAACAGCCAAAAGCACCAATTCGGCCCAGAAGCTGATAAGATAAGAACTAGAATGAGAGGGTTTAACACTGAAGAGGTCAAGAGTACCATGAGCAGAAGCTACTCCAGTGGAGGGTAGGGTGAAAGCCAGTTACAGCTCACTTAGGAATGTTGTATTTTCCTGACATATTTTGACATTACATAACTCTTTAATTGGGGAAATCTTCATTCTTTAGGGCTGGAACACTGAGCTTTCACTCTCTCCCAGGAGTCACAGATACAATTTTTCCTCTTCATTTCATTTGGACAACAGAGGGAATTGGGACTCAGACTGAGAGGAAATTAATGCCGTTAAGAATCATTGCTATATTTTATCACTGAGAAAAGAACCCTAGGTTTGGGGTTGGGGGAGAGTGAAGAGATAATGGGATTAAAATATAGAACAGCACAAACAAAAGTAGAGAATCTTCTATAATAATGCCGAAAGTCATACTAATTCAGTACTGATGGGAGAACAGAAGTGGGTGCTTCTGAGACTCTACACCCATCTGCCAAGGGTCACGAAAAACGCCCGTCTGCAAGTCCTTTACAACATACCCACTCTTACCTTTCTTTTGATATCAGTGAACTGGGAAAACATTAAAGACCAATAAAACGACAGCTCCAGGATATAATAGTAGTGAAGGTCAGGTGTGAGTGGCTGAGGATCAAAGAGAAAAAGGCATGATTAATAATTAATAGGAAACCAAATCTGTTTCAAACATCTCAAGCTCAGCACTGGAAAGTGACATGGTCTTACACCCCCACAAATTCCAGCCCCATTCTCTCTGTCGATAAGAGAGCTTTGAAGCATTCCTCTAATCCACAGCTTGATGGAATTAGTTTTGTTTCATCTCCAACCAGAAAAGTGACAACTGGTATGAACATTTGGCTGCTGCTGCTGCTAAGTCACTTCAGTCGTGTCCGAACATTTGGCAGTGGTACCCAATTGGCGATTCATTTCAACAATCACATTTATGGTTCTCTGACATGCATCTCTACAAGATTCCTTTAGGCAACTTGCAAAAAAATTCTAACACATACACAGAAAGAATAAATCTGGACAACTCCCATGAGATTCTTTGAGATTCCTGTACTCAATTCCTTGAGTACAGGGACCAGGGGAGGCGAAAGAAGCTGGAGTACTCTATGAGTCATGGAGGCACAGTTTCAGATTCTGTCTTAATTGGAGCTTTTTTGTTTTTAGAAAATGTTCTGTACATTGTAAAGATTTTTAAAAAGATAATTCAAAAATATTTATTACAAGATCAGGGGACAAGGAAACTGCTAAGAGATACAGGTTAGGCACCTACCAGGGAATCTAAGATCAAGCCCCAGTTCCACAGTTTAAGAAGTTATAAAACTTGGGCCTTGGTTTACTTATTGGAAAATGGAGGTAACATCTGCTTTACCTGCCTCAGAGGTCCAGGAATGAGGAGAGGCTCAGAGAGGCAGGGGAAGTCAATGCTATTTATTTTGCACATAAATCCATAAAGACAAAACAGAGTTTTAAAAACACATTTTTGATGAGTTGTTTTTAATTGTTTCACTGAGTTATAATGAAATAACTTGATTTCCCCAATGAATGAAAGACCTTTGAAACTCATTACACGAACACATCCACACCACTGCATACAAGCAACAGTGTACATGGTAAATACAATTGAAACTGAAATGCTCTGTAAACCAATAACAGCATAATGACTAAGTGTGTGAGAAGCACTCACGTAACCACCAGCTCTAAGCATGGACACCAAGAAAAACAGTTGTTCCCCTCATTTATCTTTGTCAACAAAACACACGAGGAACAGGATCCTTTCCATGCAGTATGCCATTACAGGGTACAGAACCGTAAACGACAACATTCTGAGTATAATATGTAAGTTCATAAAACAGCAGTTGCGACTGAGAATTACAATTGTGTGCAGCAAGTGATTGCTTTTGATGTTACTTGAGTCTCAACCAGATGGCCTTGGAATGTTCAGCTCTCTCGGACCATGTCATGTTGCTGATTTTCAGTCTTTCTTAATTTGAATAAACCATGTGAAAGAGATGGAAATGCAAACTGGAATCCCCATTTCAATGTGTTCCTAGCCTTGACCTTGTCCTAAGGAATAGCCAACGCCAGTCCCTATCCCCTGTTGCAACACAGTGTGCAATAAAGAAGAAGCAGGGCATGCCTGCTGTCCATTAACTTTGTTAGACCAAATGCCTCTAAAAAGGCAATCTATAGAATTCCAAACTCAAAAATCCACACTGCTTACTACAATGTCAGTCTCTTTATCAACAAAATACATGGTTGTATTTGTTTCTCTTAAATAATATATCTCAGTTGAACTAGAAATTCTAGAACTGTTTCAGCAAGACATTCCTAGAGAAGTCCCACTTTGATATTCAAATAGTAACTGAGCTAGAGACCACAACACATGGTAATATTACTAAATTCAAGATTCAAGGCAAGGGTATATCTGTGGGCAGGGATCTGAAATGCTCTCTGTCTGGGATATGATTTTAATCTCATTTTCAACAATGCTATTTTTGTCTATGTGTAATGGGACAAGCCCATTTTTCCATGCTCAGGGAAATGGTGTTTGATTTATATCTATAGAGGCTGCTCCTAAGCCACAAAGCGAACCAAATTCAGCATGCCTATCCCAGCTCCTTACTCGAGCTTTGCCCACTAGCTGTCGAGACAGGCCAGGGCTATTATCAGCCCAAAAGCAGATGGGCTGTTAGAAGGAGGACTTATCCACCTACTGAAGTGATCATATCTTACTCTTCAGCAAACGCACCTTCCACACTTCCTCCATCTGCTCAAGCAAGTGAACACGGATTCTGAACTAACAGAAAGTACCCTCCTCACTAGGCTACATCCACCATCAAGCAGCAGGGGCAGGGAGGGGCAAAAAGCAAGGTGGCTGCCCAACCTGCTGGGACCTGCCAGAAAGCATGGTGCTGGCTTAGGAAGAGCTCTCCATGTGTGAAAATCCAGACAGCGCTGCGTCCTTACCTGATAGGGGTAGTTGTACCAGCAATGCTTTGTATTCCATAGCCAGGGCGTCTGAAAAACATGACAGAGAAACTATTTTACATGTTTTGGAAAAGAAGCAGGATAAGAGAAGTTTACGACAGATTCTAGGCTCCCAATATTTCGGGATTTCAATAATCTACCTGCATGAGAACTGAAGGACTTAGTACAATCGGGAATGGGAGAGCAAAGAACTGAAGAGTCCATCATGCATTCTCTCTGGGGAATCTTCTAAACTCAACCGGCAGTATTTCAGGCTACTTCTAGGATAGAGTCCCGGATGGCACTTTTTTATATTGTGCTGGTTCAGTAGACACATTCCTGCTAGGTAACCACCCCCAACAGCAGAGTTCAAGTGTCTCGCCAAGATCCACTGCAAATCCTCCATCTCACTATTATCAATAAACAATGCTGACAGTTGATGCACATTTCTTTGAAACTCCTCCAATTCATTGTTCACCAAGCAACATTATTAATCAATTGTTTCATGCCTTGACAGTAGCAGGCAGGTACACTTATTTCAGTTGCAGGCAGGTACACTTATTTCAGCTGGACTAGCTCTGACTGATTCCGGGCCTGAGTAGATTAACCCTCACAGTACATTCCACCCACCCCTGACTCGTTGTCGGAGTCTTTTGAAGAAAAAACAATCTTTCTTAATTTAACAGAATCACTTGTCTTACCACAGTGTAAAATTAAAGAGAACATCTAAGTATACACAGATTCCAAACATTCTTAATAAGCAGGTAGGGTTGGTATGGATTTGAACAGACAACTCAACCATCCCCTAACACCAGCACAAACTTTCTCATATTTCTGTACTAACTTTACAATTCTTTTGTGTCCCTAATCTTGGTGGTATACATCTATATACATCTGATACACATCTGTATATTTCTTGCTATTAGGAAACATAATCTATCATTAATCCAATCTGTGTGTGGATTTATATATTGCAAAATGATAAAACTGTCATTGAAAGATTAATGTCAGATATATTTGTACTGACCTAACCTTCCTGTCAGACCTTATTTTTTGGGGCTGCAAAATCACTGCAGATGGTGATTGCAGCCATGAAATTAAAAGACGCTTACTCCTTGGAAGGAAAGTTATGACCAACCTAAATAGCATATTCAAAAGCAGAGACATTACTTTGCCAACAAAGGTCCGTCTAGTCAAGGCTGTGGTTTTTCCAGTGGTCATGTATGGATGTGAGAGTTGGACTCTGAAGAAAGCTGAGCGCCGAAGAATTGATGCTTTTGAACTGTGGTGTTGGAGAAGACTCTTGAGAGTCCCTTGGACTGCAAGGAGATCCAACCAGTCCATCCTAAAGATCAGTCCTGGGTGACTGATGCTAAAGCTGAAACTCCAATACTTTGGCCACTTCATGCGAAGAGTTGACTCATTGGAAAAGACTCTGATGCTGAGAGGGACTGGGGGCAGGAGGAGAAGGGGACAACAGAGGATGAGACGGCTGGATAGCATCAGTGACTTGATGGACATGAGTCTGAGTGAACTCTGGGAGTTGGTGATGGATAGGGAGGCCTGGCGTGCTGCAATTCATGGGGTCGCAAAGAGTCAGACACGACTGAGCGACTGAACTGAACCTTCCTGTTTGGTCCCAGATCCTATAAGAGCAAAAGTTGCTCCCATCTGCACTAGGATAACCTAGTTGTCTCTCTGAAAGCCATAGAGGTATCTTTCCACCTTGCATTGATGACGATGAGGATGAGGAGGATATTAGAGAGTATTTGTAGAGTCCTCCTTATGACCATACACT
Source organism: Bison bison bison (assembly GCF_000754665.1). Classification (NCBI taxonomy): domain Eukaryota; kingdom Metazoa; phylum Chordata; class Mammalia; order Artiodactyla; family Bovidae; genus Bison; species Bison bison. The sequence goes on from NW_011495014.1 coordinate 302,235, forward strand.
TTTTTTGGAGGATACATTGTTTTTTGAGAATTCTCCTCCATGATCTATTATTTATTTAACCAATTAAAAAGTTATTTCTCCTTCAAAGTGAAAGTGTTAGTCATTCAGTCGTGTCTGACTCTTTGTGATCCCATGGACTGTAGCCTGCCAGGCTCCTCTGTCCATGGAATTTTCCAGGTGAGATTACTGGGGTGGGTTGCCATTTCACACTCACATGTATGGACTCATTTAATCCTTATAGTAAGTAGCAGTAGTATTTCCCTCATTTTATAGATAGGTAAATTCAGACCCTGAGCCCACAGGACCAGAACTGCATATCAAGCTCAGACTGTCTGGTCTTAAAGCCAAACATAGCCACTGTGACTCTGCCTTTAAGTCTGATAAAAACTGAACCAGGCCTTAGTTCAGGGAGCTAGGCAGAAGTAAAAAGCCATGCCATGCCCTAATGATGTTCAGGGATCTCTACAGCCTCGCTTCACTTAGGCATTCCTGGTTCTCCTTCCTGTTTCCTGCTTTCGCCATTTGCTACCTGTGCATTGCTGTCCACATCATGTAGTCCCTCTGCACCAAACATCCCGAAGGCCCAACCTGCCTGTCTGACTGTCTTCTCCATTTCTCATGTCCATGACATTGAGGTTTATGACTGACCAACCTCATGGGGTGATTATAAAGATCAAATGAGTGAACAAGTTAAAAAATGATGCAGAGGCTTCAGAAGTTTGATTGTCTTCTATAAACAACACAAGTCCATTGAGGAAGACATAGAAAATATTGAAAATAATAATAAGAAAAGTAATTGAATTCTTGTCACTACTAACATTTTAATATACAGCCCATTTTGAGCGTCTTTCCTATATAATATAGATATTGATACAGACATGGATAGATTTGTCCTTAAACACATACATACACACATTATTTTTAAATTTGGGCACAACACAGCAAAATCTATTTTAAAGTAGAGTACAAATATTATTTATTATCTTTCTCTCTGATAAAGCTGTTTACTATCTTTACAATCGACTGAAAGTCCCTGAGGGAAAACTATGTCATATTCTCACGTTTATCTCTCCAGCATGAGACACTCAAGGTGACAGTTCAGCATTCATTACTGAATGCTAATGAAAAGGAATACAGAATTAAATCCAAGACCTATAAAAAAGCTTGCAGTATTTTTCTGAATGTATCAGTCCCCAGTGCACAGTGCAAGCGTGTGCTTGCTTCTAAAGACATAGCGGAAATCTCCACTATAGTCATCCTTCCCCTTACAGACAAAAGAGCAAAGGTATGACTCCTACTGACCCAGGAACACCCATCATTTAGAGCTTCCCTTCCTTTGTGGGCTTCTTCTAACCCCCAGGCTTTTCTCTGGAGGCATCAGATGTGCATCACCTAGACCTGCTTGTATCATGTGTGAAAGTGGACTGATCTGCAGAAACAGTGTGTAAGTCTTTGTCTCTCACTGGGTTCTGCCTCCTTAAAGCAGGAGTAAAGAACACTGAGAATTTGATGGGGCTACCAGGGCCATGGGATTCCCAGGTGGCAGAGTGGTAAAGAACCTGCCTGCCAATGCCGCAGATGCAGGTTTGATCCCTGGGACAGGAAGGTTCCCTGGAGGAGGAAATGGCAACCCATTCCAGTATTCTTGTCCGGGAAATCCCATGGACAGAAGGAGCCTGGTGGGTTATAGGCCATGGGGTCACAAAAAGAGTCATATAGCTTAAGAGACTAAACAACCACAAACAGCAACCACTCCCAGGGCCATAGCTCAGCTGGGAAGCTCGCCAGTCGAACGTTTAAATCAGCACTTGCACATACTTATTGCACACTGCATGTTCATGTGTACTTCCTACTTTGATGATACTCGATATTAATATACTCCATATGCTACATTTTTCTAGGGACTCATGTTATGGTCCCTCAAACTCTTTGAGACAGAATAAATGCTGTCTTTCCCAAAAAACAGATGAGAAGACAAGTCCATGAAAAGGTGATTCTCCTAATTTCTAATAGGTCAACACAAGTGTATGAATCTGGATTGCTGCTTATCATTTAATGCATTAGGCATAACATCTTTAGTTTCAACTGATATCATAAATCTATTGTTCTTTAAAATCAGTTTTTTCAGATATCTTTTTAAGAGCAATTTCCTTGTTCATTTGATATCAAAATGAACAATGCTTATCAGATAATGCTTATCTGTACAAGCATTAACATAATTAAGAACATAAAAAGCTGCAATATTTAGATGTCAAGAAAGAATAATGGTGATTAAAAAACACACTGAAAGCCCTCATTTTAGATGAGCCTAGCATCTTCCTACATAATTAGAGAAAAGCTCTGAACCTAGGACAGTGCAAGGTGATTCAAGCACATTTTCCGGAAATAGAAATGCCTTTTTACATGGCATTACAATAACAGGGGACAATATCAACGCTGGAAAATCCAAAAACTCAATGATTCTCAAACCTTGGCCTTCCAATATGACTCACTTTAGTTCCCCTCAAAGACATACTCTTAAATAATGATATGAAGCACTTTACAGATTTTAAAGTATTTTATACATATTACTTCATTTAATTTTCATAACAACACTGTAAGTGCTCAACTAACACAGCATGCAGGTGCCAGAAAGGATAAAGAACATGTTGGCATGGAGGCTCCTCAGACTATTAAAATGCAAGTTCTGATTCAGTAGGTCTGGCTTGGGGCTGATATTGTACATTTTTGACAAGTTTCAAGATGATGCTCAGACCTTGGACCACACTTAGAGTAGTAAGGTGCTACAGAAAAGTAAGGAGGATGATCCAACTTGGTATTACCAGGTGTAAGACACTTTGCTAGGCACTTTGTTATAATATTTCACAATTCAGTGTTAGCTGAATAAATGAATGAATTATTTCTCATCTTTACTGTAGCCATATGGAACAGAAGTTGTTAGTAAAACAGTAGTTAGTTGGAGACAGTGCTTCTCAACCAACATCCATGCTTGCTAGAACCACACACCTAAGATATATATGGTGGAAGAGATGTGAGCAGGGTTGACATGGGCCACTTTGGGATGCCACCCCTAGTGATGAAATGTGAATGAGCTGTTCTCATCCTTTCTCCATTTCCATCAGAGGAAGATAGTAAGGGCTGGAGCTGTCGTCTTTGACCCTGAGACAGAAGTTTCTATTGATGTTAGTGTCAGAGACCTCCTACTAGCCCTGGTCTGCTTACCTTGGACTATATGTGTGAGACAGATAAATTCCTATCATTTTTCTTATACATATATACAATAGCCTGTATTCTCACTAATAGAGTCATCTAATAGTTGCAGGACCCACCATGGATTCCAAAATCCAAGGAATCCAAAATCCTGCATTTTGTTGTGGTAGTCTGGGGTGACTTACACATTGTAAGACAACTCTTCATATATGGTACTTAATAGCTATTAAAGTGTGTGTTTGTGTGCTTAGTCACTCAGTCGTGCCCAACTCTTTGTAACCCCACAGACTGTAGCCTACCAGGTTCCTCTGTCCACGGGGATTCTCTAGGCAGGAATACTGGAGTGGGTTGCCATGCCCTTCTCTAGGGGATCTTCCCAGCCCAGGGATCAAACTCAGGTCTCCCACACTGCAGGTAGATTCTTTACTGTCTGAGCCACCAGGGAAGCTATTAAAGTACACATCAACTAATTTCAATTTAAGAAGACTTACAAAACATCTGAACAAAGTTAAGACCATAAAAGAGTACATAATGAATGACTTTTAACATTCTCGATTTAAAACACAATGTAAAATGACATTTTCATTATGTTATGTACATCTGCTCCCAGACACAATACTTGAGATACAACTTGGCCACACGCACATCCAACAGTAGCAGTGTCCCAGGGGAGGCTTCTGCAGCTCTTACCCTGAGCAAACCCAACCCCAGCACCGGGATGGAGGTCAGACGTGCTGCTGGAGGTCAAAAGCAGTCCTCATTCGCCTTTTGACTAAATGCATAAGATTCAAGCGCTATGTATTCTGTGATTATTTTTTAAGTAGCCTTTTTTTTTTTTTAAAGTGTCAGCAAATGTGAGTTTTTAAAAAATCCGGTTTCTTTTTTATCAATTGTTCTGTAGTGTTTTCATAGTGAATAGGACTAACAAAAATAGATGAGGTTTGATCATTTCACTTTACTGTCTGGAATAAGATAGGTTTGGTCTTATTTTTTTTGAAGTTCCATTTGATATACTTCTTAAAAACAATAGTTAAAAAATAAGTGTTCTATTAATTTCTGAGAGTTTGATATTGAAATTCCAACTAAAAGTCTTAACTTATCTACTTAAAACAAACAATTGTAATATGTAGTAGAACTATATGGAACCTTGTTCTGTATTCTCCAAAGTCTCCTATAAATGTGTTATCATACTCTCATAATTCAAAAAATAAAAAAGATAAAAAATAAAAAGGGCTCAGCAGATATAAACAAGATCCTACTGTATAGAACACAGAATTATATTCAATATTCTGTCATAAACCATAATAGAAAAGAATATAAATATATATGAATCACTTTGCTACAGAGGAGAAATTAACACAGTGTTGTAAATCAACAATACTTTTATAAAATAATTTTAAAAATAAATAAATACACCTTTCAGTTATTATGATGATGGATCAATCATCAGATATTAAGAAGGCCTTGTCCAAGCTAATAAAATGTACAACACTAAGGGTGAGAAGGCAATGGCACCCCACTCCAGTTCTCTTGCCTGGAAAATCCCATGGATGGAGGAGCCTGGTGGGCTGCAGTCCATGGGGTCGCTAGGAGTCGGACACGACTGAGCAACTTCACTTTCACTTTTCACTTTCATGCATTGGAGAAGGAAATGGCAACCCACTCCAGTGTTCTTGCCTGGAGAATCCCAGGGACGGGGAGCCTGGTGGGACGCCGTCTATGGGGTCGCTCAGAGTTGGACACGACTGAAGTGACTCAGCAGCAGCAGCAAGGGCGAACCTTAATGTAAACTATGGATTTTGGGTGATTATGATACGTCAGTATAGGCTCATCAGTTATAACAAATGTACCACTCTGGTGGGTGATTCGATAGTGGGAGAGAATATGCATATATGAGGCCAGGGGTACATGGGAAATCTCATACTTCAATTTTTCTATGAACATAAAACTGCTAAAAAAATTAAATCTTAAAAAAAATGAAGGTTAACTCAGATCACTGACACTTATCATGCCTCGTAAACTAATGGAATAACTGAGCTTGAAGGAAAAGATCAGAAAAAAAGGATGCTGAGTTAAACTGGCAAGTGTTAAAACGATTAAATGGAAATATAAATACACATACACACCTTTTTTTTCAAGAATCAGTTGGTGCCTTCAGCTGAACAAATAGTAGTCTCTTTGAATTAATAAATATTTTGATATAACAAAAGAAGATGAATCATAGAAAGTATTAAAAAACATTTCATTGCCTCATCAAAAGTGTGAAAGATGTGTGGGTCTTTACCTGAAGTCAGCATCTGAGAAGCAAACTTTCATCTTTCACTATTTCCATCCCAACTCCTAGGTGGCTTTCATAAAGCTCAGGTGTGACAACTAACAGTGAAGGAATACAGTCTAGGAGACATACTGGCTTCTGAATAGTTTAAGTATGAAATACATAGAGCCTTGGATTATGTTTTTAAATGCCAGGAAGCGAGATCCCTGAACTACTCTGAAATTTCTTTCACTGAGACTACTGAAAACGCTTTAACTGAGTTACACTTAAAACTTACACCTTTGGCTTATATTGTAGATGTACTGTAAGAACTTGAGAAAATGCTTCCTTGTCTGCAATGTCTTTATACTGGAAAGGTTAACATTAGGTAACCACTGAAACTGAATGTATAAGTTCCAGTGATATTTTTCCTTTTAAATTTAGTCTAATGGGGAGAATTCTCTTTGCAAATGTTTAGCATGTTTCCTGTTACCAAATCATTATCTTTTCACCATGATTTTGGGAAATTAGGGTCTAATTCTGAAGCTCAGTCACAACAATTGTTACTATCTCAACATTTTTGCTTCTTTTTCCTTTTGTGGGTACTTTTTGATGGTAATATCTATATTAACAGCTTTATTACATAAACATTGTGAATTCTCTTCAGAAATGTTGAACAGCATAATTTCAATGAATATAAATCAAATCCATTCAAAATGATAATCTACCATTTTCATTTAATACATATTGTGAAGTAATTCAGAATCGAGAGAAATATTTTATGCTTTGTAAGTTTAAAAACTGATCAATAAACTGTATTTGGGATGAAAAGAATGAAGCCAGAAGTCTCTGAGCAGCCTGAAGATGAAGTTGGTCAGTGATGAGTAGTCTAGAACAGTCTCCAGCATGCAAGAGTTACCCTTTCCTCCTTTGCTGGGTCAGGAGATATGTCACTATAAATCTACAAAGCAGAGTGGTGACCCCTCCCTAGAGGCCCTTGGCATCTGCATTAGCTTTGAAAGCTCTTATGATGTGCAAATGTAATTTAGACTTGACCTCATGGTCATTATATAAAGATAGCAGCTTTTCATATTGATCAAACTTTTAAAAAGATGCTAGTCTTCTGGACCTAGTGAAGTATGTGCTTTCAGCACACTCAGCAATCAATTTAGAAAGTAATATGCAGATCTGTCAAGCATACAAAAATAGAAGGAATTCCTCGGAGATGGGTATTGAGGTTACAGGGTTTCCTTGAGGGCTTCATCACAGAGCCAAAGAGAAAGAAATCTTAGTGGCTTTTCCATGACATTTAAAACCTTCTAGCCATTTAAAACTGGATGCTTGGGGCTGGTGCACTGGAACGACCCAGAGGGATGGTACTGGGAGGGAGGAGGGAGGAGGGTTCAGGATGGGGAACACGTGTATACCTGTGGTGGATTCATGTTGATATATGGCAAAACCAATACAATATTGTAAAATTAAAAAATAAAATAAAATAAAATAAAAATGAACTTGGTACAAAAAAAAACCCAAACCTTCCAGCAGTGGTTCTCAACTTTTTCTGCCTATGCTCAGCTGAGGGACTCCACATGCACCTCATAGTAACTGAGGCTGTGATTCTCAAGAGCCTGGAGAACAGGAGGCTTAAAAAGACACCTGTCCACATTAATTCAGATGTGTACTTTCCTCTGGGCTAGTGAGAATCACTGCAAAGCAGAATAGACAGATTAATTCCATGTTTAGAATAGAAATTAGGGATAAAGGAACCAGATGAAGAAAAGGGAAGAAGAAATAAAAAGAGGTGGAAAGACCTACAGGGAAAGGAAAATCCTGAGAATGTCAACATGGGGGTGGGGGAGGTAGGGGAGAGATGTGTGGGGAGAGATGTGTAGAGACGGTGGCCAGTGCAGAATTTGGGAATGAAGCCAATCAGAATGGCCGCTGGGAACAAAGAAGAACAAAAGAGCATTGCTCACCACCCAGTTTCTACAAGGGTTACGTTGACCCACTGCAGTCACCCGATGCCAGCGCAGCCCTGAGAGGAATTCAGGATGAAAACAGGATGAAACACTGTGTGCTGTGGGTGAACAGGCCCCACAAATGGATGGATATCTCAGGAAGAATTTCAGTGACCCTGATTCTTGAATCTTTCCATATATAGACAAACACTAAAATCATTAGCTTGAGATATCTGTTCTTTATGACTGGCAGTGACTTTTTATGAAAATGTATTCTTGACAGTATGTATTTCCTGGCCAAAAAAAAAATTAATATATATACTGCCTCTTCCCACCTGTTTGGAGCAATTCCTCAGAGCTGTCTCCTGGGGTATAGTCCTCAGTACAGTTCTTTTATTTAAGGTCTTAAGACCTTGAATAAAACTTAACTATGCAACTCTTATGTTGTATGTTTTTCTTTAAGACAACACTATTAAGAAGCACAGAATTAGTCAAAAGACCATATAAGGAAACAATTTATAACACAGAACAAAAAATTAAGATCTCTAATGTGTAAAAAGCCCATAAAAATTGATTAAAACATTTAAGAATCCCATCAGAAAAATGGGGAGAAGATACCAACAGGCGACATACTAAACAAACAAACAAAATGTGACCAAAAACATGTGTAAAAATTACAGGTTAAAGTGAGACAGAATTTTTTTTTACCTGAGTCTGAAAATACCTGAAGAGGTTTATACCCAGGGGTTAGCAGTGTATAGGGAAAACAGTACTCTGCAAACTAGAATAACCTTTCTAAAAAAGTAATTTTGTCTTCAAAATCTGTACTTCCTTTAAAGCAGCATTTATTGTTAAAAAAAAATCAGACTACCATTCCTTTTCTAGTAATGAAAAATCGAAATAAATGTAATTGTTCAATAAAATTGAACACTGGCATGTTCCTATCTGGGATTCGGTGGGTACAGGCTCTGAGATGAGAACATAGGTGCTGGCTGGTTATTTGGGAGGTGACCCCAGGAAACTAGAAAAACGGGGAATACCCAGGATGGTTTTCAGGAATGAGCTGGTTACTGTTGTGGGCAACTACACCTCACCTCCGCTGAGGACCTCTGCAGAATTACAGAGCACACATCTTACAACTGTGCCAACACAGGACAGGGAGGCTGAGGCATATATCTACCAACTCTCATAGCCCATTGGTTGAGGTTCCAGTATTAATGCCTCCTTGGGTCTAGGTTGTACCTTCCTGTGTCTGGTAATTTGCAGCTTAGGAGAAAGCAGAGCAGAGATAGGCACAGCTCCTATCTGATGTGGGACACTGTCAAAAGTGCATGGCACTGTCCACCACAGCTGTGCTAATATCAGATGGACTATGGGGGTATAACCAGCACATTCACATTTTAAGTTAAAATCAAATTGCAAGTAGAATATACAGTGTATCTTGTGTTTAAAGTAGATATATACAGATACATATTTACACACACACACACACACACACACACACACACGAAATATGACTGGCAGGATATTTACCAAAAGTTAATTAGTGTTTATCTTCAAGTAATGAGTATCTCAGATGATTTTCACTTTTTAAAAAATGTTTATATTTCAATATTAAACTACGCAAGTATTTATAGCTATAATTTTCTACAATGAACAGGGCATATTGCAATAATAAAAAGAAGCTAAGTCTATGTACCTTTAATAGGTCCGATTTAAAAAAACACATTTGCTCTATATTTAAAAATAACATTAATGATATTAACTATTACAATCCTCAAATTATTCAATAAGTCCAATTAATTTAAAACTAAAAACTAGTATATGAAACAACTGCCTTCAGAGCATTTATGTGTTGACTTTGATATTTCAACTATAAATCAATCGTCAATAATTTAATTCTAAATTCTCCATTAAGAGAAAGTGAAAAGGGGAAAATAATAAGATGAGCAAATAATGCAGAATAAAGTTTGCATTCATTACAGTGATGATCAATCATTTTGCTACCCACCCTACCCACTCTCATTTCAAAGAGCCTCAATAACCTCTTTCTTGTCTGCTTAGCTGCTCAGTCATATCCGACTCTTTGCGACCCCATGGACTATAGCCTGTTAGGCTCCTCTGTCTGTGGAGTTCTCCAGGCAGGAATACTGGAGTGGGTTGTCATTTCCTCCTCCAGGGGATCTTCCCAACCCAGAGATCAAAATCACATCTCCCATGTCTCCTGCACTGTAGGCAGATTCTTTACCTACTGAACCAATGGGGAAGGTGAGCACTATCTTATTACTTCTAAACCAGTTTACCTGCATTCTAATATCTTTCTGCTAATATAATTGCACCCTCTTGTTTACTTGCTCTTTCAAGTATTCAGTGGCCTCCATGTATCAGATACTCTGCTACACATGAAGATACTGGGGACAAGTTCTCCATTTTCTAGGAACTTACCATCTGCTGGGTAATCAAAACAAAACAATAAGTTATAAATGAAGTAAACACAGGCTGCAGAGGGGCAGATACACCCAGCCCAGTCTGGAAGGGAGAGGTGGCAGGGGACAGCTCCACTAGGTGGCACCATAGTAGTTGAGGACAGAAGGACAAGCAGAAGATGGTGGATGGAGGAGAGGAATTCAGATGGAAGAACTTTTAAAAAAATCTTTCAGGAGTCATGTCATAGTTCCAACATCATTTTCATAATCCCTTTCTTTGGCTTATTCTCCAGAAGCCTAAAAAACACTAAATGCCTTCTCATTTCCAACTCAGAAGGTGAAATGTCTCTGGCTGGCTGTCCATGTTTCTGCTAGGTTGGCTGTCCACCAAGTAAGACGAACTCCACTCTGCCCAATAAATGTCCCCTGCTCTCCTCGGGCCAGGCACCTTGCTGTGTGCACCTCATTAATTCCCATCTCCATGTCTTAACTACTCCTGCACCTTGTATCTGGCTTGTCATCCCTACCGCACTGCCTCTTGGTCAGTATCCTAGGCACTATTTGATTGGCCTCCTGGGGTCACATAGCCTCCTAGAGGCTACTAGCCCCTCCAGGAACAGAGAGCTAGTGATACACGTGTACCTGTCCTGTACAGAAAGGCTTCTTACTCCTACTTTAACATTTATTCAAGACGGAGGGAAACAATAATACGAAGGTGGAGAAAGTATGAACAAAAAATAAAACAATGAACTGAAAAAATGAAATGCGAGTGAAAACTTGGTATTTTCCTTCACAATGGCTCTTATTCTTAATTGAATATTTGTAGACATTTTCTTAAAAATGGTGAGCTGTCACTTCAAGAGACTCAAATGAAAGTATTTGTTGCCAATGATAAAATTCAAGAAAATATTAGTAATATGCCTAACAGATTCCCATTTGTTAAAAACTTTTTGGAGGATAAAAGTGAAACAATGACAAATATTCTTCTATTTTTTTCTTGCTTTCGACATTTATAATAGTGTGTCAACATTTGTAAGATCTGTATAACTCAGTGAACCAATAGTTTCCAAATGACTGATGCATGATGTTAAATAATCACACCTGGATGAGAGGGAAAGAGAAATCAATGAATATTAATGTAACCAAGCATTAAAATTTCACTGACATTAAAGAAATTACTTTTTCTTGAGTTTTGGCATCATATCAAAGAAGAATATCTACAATTTTCTGGAAAACACTACTAAGATATTTCCATCTTTTCCAATTTTATATCTTTGTGAGACTAGGTGTTCTTTATATAAATCAAGCAAATACACACATTCACACACCCATGACAGACTGAATGTTGTTGTTCAGTCACTAAGTCGTGTCCAACTCTTTCCAATCCCAGGGACTGTGGCACACCAGGCTTCCCTGTCCTTCATCATCTCCTGGAGTTTGCTCAAACTCGTGTCTATTGAGTCAGTGATGCCATCCAACCATCTCATCCTCCATTGCCTCCTTCTCCTCTTGCCCTCAGTCTTTCCCAGCATCAGGGGCTTTTCCAATGAGTCAGCTCTTCACATCAGGTAGCCAAAGTATTAGTGCTTCAGCTTCAGCATCAGTCCTTCTAGTGAATATTCAGGGTAGGAATGAGAATCCAGTTCTCCTCTACTAAACCATACATTAGAGGTTTTTACAAAAATCTCTAGCTTTTGTTTTGGACAATATAGTTTTTTTTTCTTAAACTGTTGTTTCCGTGTAATGACTGTTTGTTGCTATTTTAATTCAATTCATAAATGCTTTTTCAACTCACCAGCTTTAATTTCTAACACAATAAGTATCGACAGATATGACTAATAAAAACAAAAATTCTTTAAAATTCTTATGACTGTTTCCAGTGTAAAGGGGTCCTAAAACCAAGAAGTTTGAAAACCACTGTGTCCAAGGACAGCAGATCAACACAATGAAAAGAACCAAGTCTCCAAAGGTGGTGTGGAGCAGAGATCATGTGGGTGGCAAGGGGGGAAGATGGTGGCTAGAAGGGAGCACAAGGGGGGCTTCTTGCTCCAGGTGTTGGAAAAATGAGCATGTTATATTGTGGACAGTCAGCAAGTTACCCAGTTTTGGTACCTATCTTATACTTCAATAAAATATTTAGATTAAAAAAAAAACTACTGGGCACTTCAGCTTGATATTTCTTATCTACAAAATAAGACTTGCTTTTTAATATGTTATGTAGTCACCTTGTCTGTGTATTCTATCTTCAAACCCATAATAGGCTACATTATATGAATCATCAATCCAAACATATTAAGTAGAGACAGTCCTATGTTTCCTGAACTTCTAAACTTCAGTCATTTTCTGTCTAGATTGGCCATAAATGGCTATAGAAAACACATTTTACATGAGGAACATGTTAGAAGGAAAAATTGTATCGTGCTCTCATTATTTGAGAAAGCTGCAAGAAAACACAAAATTCAGATACTTGCAAAGCAGCCAGATCCCTGTAACATTCAATTATGTGACTGGAGAACACCACTTTTTTTTGAAAGGCAGGGGAATCTAGAAATAGAGAAATAAAAGTTCCTTAATTTCCCAATCGCTGCAACCACCGAAAGAACACATGACAGGGAAGAGAGAATCGGGAAGGACGGAGCAGCCCCTCTGTATGGTCTGGTCTCCTGTTAACCAGCTGAGTGACAGTGGCTAAGTCAGCTCACCCATCTGGTTGCTCATGTGTGAAACTGGGAGACGGCGTCATTTCTATGATCCCTCAAGCCCTAAATTCCACCATTCTCTTTGCCCCCCTTTATTTCCCCCAAAGACAAAAATCTTGGTTTCCTGCGTGTGCTCTAATCTTGTTGCAAGCTCTGACACCCCATTAACGAAAATCCAGTATCAGAAGGAAATCCTCTATTTTCTTCTTCAAAGGGACTCCAGCTTTCCATTACAATTTAGATATTTTGAATCGCTGACAAAATTTAATCACTCTTATTAAACACAATATAATAAAAAGCTCATTTTCCCCAATATCATTATATGTGAATAAAAGTCATAAAGGAGAAATTACTTTTCAGTGTGTCCTCTATCTGTGAAACTCAAGTTTTATATTATGTTTGGTATTGACGATTAAAATTTTCTAAATTAAACACTGATGAAAATTTGATGATGGTATTTTAATTTAGGAAAATAATTAGTCCCTTTCCTTACAGTCACTTTCATATATTAAAATTCAGAAGGGAATTCACAATTCAGTTTACCATTACTCATTACTAATAGGACAAATGATCAAACTATATCCTTTAAATGAGTGGTACATCCTTATATATTATTTATCTTCTAATTAGGATAGAGAAATTATCCTTTGAGTTGCTGAGTTAATTACAAAGAAGGAATTTATCGTTATGCAGTTTAGTTTCTGATTTTAATCAAGCCTGTTTTCCTGTCTTCCCAGCTTCTGATCTTATAAAGATACGTAATTATTTTGAGGGGGAGGGGAAGCCAAAAAATACAAATCTGATAGATTAATGCAATTGAGTTACATCAAGGAGCTGAACCAGCAATACAGAAGTGGTTTGCTGAATATAAGATAAAGCTTTCCTTTAGATGAATAAAGAGAGCTTTTAAAAATCAATGAAGTGAAAAGGCCAGATGATTAATGAAATCGGCATGATACTGAAAATGAAATCTTGAACTATCTGTTGTTGTTTAGTTGCTAAGTTGTGTCCAACTCTTTTGCAACCCATGGACTGTGGCCCGCTAGGCTCCTCTGTCCATGGGATTTTCCAGGCAAGAATACTGGAGTGGATTGCCATTTCCTCCTCCAAAATTATCCGTTTATGTGGAAGCAAAAACAAGATGGCCAAGTAGTCACGGTATATTACTGACCAACCTTTCTATGGAAATAGAACCACCTTCCTTTTTACATTCTGTTGTATCCATATATCTTGGAGATATTGCAGGTTCAGTTCCAGAGCAGGGAATAAAGCAAGGCACATGAAGTTTTTGGCTTTCCAGTGCATATAAAAGTTATGTTTATACTATACTATAGTCTAATGAGTATACAATAGTCTTAAGTCTAATACATTATGTGAGCCTTCTGTGAATCATAATCTTTTATGATAATCATAATCTTTTATGGGAGGGCCTTGCCTCCAGGTTGATTGCTGTTGACTGATCAGGGCGTGGTGGTTGCTGAAGGCTGGTATGGCTATGGCAATTTCTTAAAATGAGACAACAATGAAATGTGCTGCATCAATTGTGCTTTCCTTGCATAAACAACTTCTCTATAGTGTACAGTGCTACACTACATTTTGATAACATTTTACCCAGAGTAGAACTCCTTTTAAAATCGGAGTCAATCCTCTTAAATTCTGCCACTGCTTTATCAACTAAGTTTGTGTAATATTTTAAATCCTTTGTTGTCATTCCAACAACCTTCACAGCATCTTCACCAGGAGTAGATTCCATCTCAAGAAACCACTTTCTCTGCTCATCCTTGAAAAGCAACTCTTCATCCATTAAGGTTTATTCATGGGATTGCAGCAGTTCAGTCACATCTTCAGGCTTCACTTCTAGTTCTCTTCCTATTTCCACTATATCTGCAGTGACTTCCTCCACAGCAGTCTTGATTCCCCTCAAAGTCATCCATGAGGGATAGAATCACCTTCTTCTGAACTCCTGTAAAGGTCTGTATTTTGACCTTTCCCCCATGGGTCATAAATGTTCTTGATGACATCTAGAATGGTGAGTCCTCTCTAGAAGGTATTCAATGGACAGTTTTGCACAGATCCATATATGGCACCTTATAGCCTTACAAAATGTATTCCTTAAATAACACTTGAAAGTCAAAATTACTCCTTAAACCATGGGCCACAGTATGGCTATTGTGTTAGCAGGCATGAAAACAACATGGATCTCACTGTATATCTTCATTGGAGCTCTTGGGTGATGAGGTGCTTTATCAGTGAGCAATAATAATTTGAAAGGGGTCTTTTTTTTTTTTTTTCCCCTGAGCAGTAGGTCTCAACAGTGGGATTAAAATATTCAATAAACCATGCTGTAAATTGGTGTGCTGTCATTCAGGTTTTGTTGTTCCATTTATAGCACAGGCAGAGAAGATTTGACATAATTCTTAAGGGCCTAGGATTTTAGGAGTGGTAGATGAACACTGGCTTCAACGTAAAGTCACCAGCTGCATTAGCCTCTAACAAGAGAGTGAGCCTGTTCTTTGAAGCTTTGAAACCAGGCATTGACTTCTCCTCTCTACCTATGAAAGTCCTAGGTAGTGTCTTCTTCCAATATAAGGCTATTTTATTCACATTTAAAATCTATCATTTAGGGTAGCCACTTTCATCAACTATCTTAGCTGGGCCTTCTGGATAACTTGCTGCAAATCAGCACTGTATTAGCACTTGCTGGTTCACCCTGCACTTTGATGTCATGAAGATGGCTTCTTCCCTTAACTCTTATGAACCAACCTCATGAGCTGCAGACTCTTCCACTGCAGCTTTCTCACTTCTCTCAGCCTTCACAGATTTGAAGATAGTCAAGACCTTGCTCTGGATTAGACTTTGGCATGTGGGAATATTGTCACTGGTTTGACCTTCCCTCCACATCACTAAAACTTTTTCCATGTCAGCAATAAATTGCTTCACTTTCCTTCTGTGTGTTCACTGGAGTACCACTTTTAATTTCTTTCAAGAACTTTTCCTTTGCATTCATAACCTGGCTGTTTGGTGCCAGAGTCTTATCTTTGGTCTTAGTTTTCGACATAGCTACCTCAGTAGGCGTAATCATTTCCCACTTTTGATTTAAAATGAAAGATGTACAACTCTTTTCAGTGGAACATTTAGAGCCATTATAAGGTTATTGGGCTCCCCAGGTGGCACTAGTGGTAAAGAACCTGTTTGCCAATGCAGGAGACATAAGAGACGCAGGTTCAATCCCTGGATTGGGAAGATCCCCTGGAGTTGGAAATGGCAACCCACTCCAGTACTCTCGCCTGCAGAATCCCATGGACAGAGGAGCCTGGCAGGCTACAGTCCATGGTATCACAAAGAATTGGACACAACTGAAGCGACTTAGCACGCATAAGGTTAAAAATTGGCTTAATCTCAATGTTGTCATGTCTCAGGGAATGGAGAGGGAAAGGAGAATAGGAAATAGCCTGTCAATGGAGCAGTCAGAACACACACAACATTTATCAATTAAGCCTGCTCTCTTATGTGGGTATAGTCTATGAATCCCTAAAACAATTATACAATAGTATCATCGAAAATAACTGATCACAGGTCAGCATAACTAATGTAATAATAATGAAAAAGTTTGAAATATTTTGAGAATTATCCATTTGTGACACAAACTTGTTTAATTTGTGACATAGAGGCACAAAGTAAGCAAATGCTGTTGGAAAATTGGTGCCGATAGACTTGCTCGATGTAGGGTGGCCACAAACCTTCAATTTGTAGAAAAGAGAGCATCTGCACACAATAAAACAAAGTATGCTTGTACCCGTCAGGTGCTTCCGTGTTTGTTTACCTCAACACCTATGAATTTCTGAGTTCACAGATGTCTACACTATTAACCCATCAGCGTTTCCTTTCTTATAGTTTGATTCATGCTCTCATGAGGTTATATTTGTTACTTGCCAAATGCCTGATTCTTCAAGCACATACACTATCAGTTATAGAACCTGCCTGTGTAAATGAGTGAAAAATAAGGTTATTTATTGTACTAGAAATTGGCAGTGCAGAAAAAGGCCATGAAGTTGAACCAAGCTGGAGCCATCTGTCTCCAGGCAAAGGCATACAAATGACTTCATGACTTCAGTCCACAGTTCCAGGGACTACAATATCGAAAACATGCATGAGCTAATCTTTAAATGGGAAACAGCCACAGACAATGAAACTTTACTTGCTCCAAAACAAACAATTTTAGTAATTGAGCTGAGAAGACACATTATTCTGTTATCATTGGGAAGTATAATCTAGAAGACTTACACCAAGCTGAAGTGCAATTATCCTTTAATGAATGCATCATTGAGTTAAATGACAATGGTATTTTGGCTCTTCAATCAGAGTTCCAAAAATACTCTAATTGGAGGGCTTTTGCCACTATAAGCATATCATGTATTCTATAGGATGGGGCTTCCCAGGTGGCGCAGTGGTAAAGAAACCACCTGCCGATGCAGGAGATGCAAGAGACACAGGTTCAGTTCCTGGGTTGGGAAGATCCTGTGGAGTAAGGAATTGCAGTCTGCTCCAGTATTCTGGAAAAGTCTATGGACAGAGGAGTCTGGCAGGCTACAGTCCCTGAGGCTGCAAAGAGTTGAATGTGACGGAGCACACACATGCTACAGGGTATCTCATTCTGGAGCCCTTAAATATAACTAGGGGCCAGTTCTAGGAACACATGGTTTATAAACTGAGTGAGAATCCGTCAATGTACCTTCTGATTCTAGAACATACGTTCTGGGAAAAAACGACCCATTTTTATATACCATTGGTTACAAATAGAAATAAAATACATATGTTACCTAACAGTATTATAAAAGGCTTGTGTTACATGTATTGTTCCAGTGAACAAAATGTAAACCAAGATAGAAACCATAACATCAAATTGCTTTATAATGGGACTGACTATAATTTTGTCCCTGGAAAAACTAAAAGGACACCCAAGGAGAGGAAAATTACATTTAGTTCAAACAGAAAGTAATCAAAAACTGTCTAAATATAGGGAAAGTTGGCATCTGTAACAAGCTCCAACAGTAAAAAGAGGGAATAGAAGGGAAGATCAGCTGTACCATGGATTTCCTTAGTTTAGGTTTATATTTATCTAAATAACACCACTTTAATGGTGGTATAAGAATAAACTGCTGAGACAATTAAATGCCTGATATATTCTTATCATTTATCATGCAATAACTTTCACTTATCCAGCACCTGCTCTATGCCAGGTCATATTCTAGGCACTAGGGATTTAGGAGTGAACAAAACTAACAGAAAATCTCTGTTTCTGCAGAATTTATTTTCTGGTGGAGGATACTGATAATAAATAAGATAAATAAGGAAAAATATGTATTACGTTATATATGGCGAAGGCTCAGAAGAGAAAATCCAGCATGAAAGGGATACATCAATGCAAATCAGTCATAATTGTGTATATATATATCTCCCCTCTCTTTGAGCCTCCCTCCTTTCCCTATCCCACCCCTCAAGGTCATCACAGCACTGCAGGTTGGGCTCCCTGTGTTATACAACAACTTTCCACCAGGTATCTGTTTTACATATGACAGTGTGCATATGTCAGTGCTACTTTCTCGATCTCTCTTACCCTCTTCTTCCCCACTGTGGCCACTAATCTGTTCTCTACATCTATGTCTCTATTTCTTCTCTGTAAATAGTTTCATCAGAACAATTTTCTAGATTCCATATATATGCATTAATATACGATATCTGTTTTTCTCTTTCTGACTTACTTCACTTTGTGTACCAGGGTCTACGTTCATCTACCTCACAAGAACTGATTTGAATTCGTTCCTTTTCATGGCTGAGTAATATTCCATTGTATATATGTATCACAACTTCTTTATCCATTCATCTGTTGGACATCTAGGTTGCTTCCATGTCCTGGCTATTGTAAACAATGCTGCAATGAACATTTAGCTTTTAACTGGTAATAACTTTACCACTGCTTTCCAAATCTATCAGTCTGCACGTCATTTTTGTATTAAAGCTGCATCCTTAGGGATGGTCCTGGTTAATTCCATTTAGGACTTTGCTGAAAAGAGCACGGAAATGGGAGTGATGTGATGATGAGGGAGGGACAGTTAAAGAGACCCAGATCTTAGCAAGGGTGGTATTCTTGGCAAAGTTAGAGAATGAAAAAAAAACCACTGCAGATAAATTCAGTGTTTTACTGCATGGACCTGCTTCCTCATTTAAATTGACATGTTGTCAGCTGTGAAAATAGTGAGATTTTCTGTTTCAATTCTCTGCTCTAAAAAATGGCCATGACGATTATTGTACTAGGTTTTATGAAACTGAAGATACATAGAGGCAATAATTTTAAAAGAAAAAACATCTTAGGAATGGAAGTCACTGATGTTATTCCTTAGATGACCTGCATCACAACATACTGTGATAACAGAAGACAACAACAAAGTAAGGAATACAGAAGTCAATTCACTGAAGACATCAGACTGGGAGGATAATCAGGATTGTGAAGCTGTGTTTTTTACACTGAAGATACTACATGATGAATACTTAATTTTTCAATACTGTCTGCTTGACCCATATATTTAATCATTCTGGTCTTTAAAATAAAATCTATTGTTCCCATACCACCCCTTCTCCTCATACAATCACATATGTTGATCCAGACCTCTTACGACAATTTCCCATTTTATGTTTCAGAATAATCCAGAAGCAGATGACTTAATACAGTGGGTGTTACTTCTGGGAAATATGTTAAAGGGAATATGCTCTGCTAATCAAATGCTGCAATTACATGAGGAAAACAATCAGAATCACTTTTATTTTTTAATCTATGGACTCCTGGGATCAACTCCAGACTTAATGAGTCATAGGCAGAATGTTTGTGGGGGTTGCAGTTAGTGTCCAGTTATGTGTACTGGGCCCAGTTATGTTATCAAGTTCCCTGGGTGATTCAGATCTGCTGCAGGATTAGAACTACTGCACTGAGGTAAGCTGCTCAAACCTACAAAGCCTACAGCAAATAATGTGCCAAGTGAGGAATTCTGCAAAAAAGCAGTTTGTCTCCAGCTGCTTCATCTGCTCTGCATGTTCCCACCTTTTTGTGAAGAATGATGTTCAGGTTCTAAATACCTCACATGACTTGACAAGTAGGGGAGTAGAAAGTCACACTTGGATGGTGATTTTACTGTTTATTTTAGTAAAGATACTTTCCAGAATGGCAACCATATAGCACAGGTATCTTGAACATGAAAGAGACACCCAATAGGACCAGTGATAATAGGCTTATTCTGCCCATTACAAAGACAGTTTTATCTATCCTGAGCACTTGCTTATACCAATGTTACTCTCCCATTTCTTCCTCAGTGGTAGAAGGCCAATTTTAAATTGAGCACATTGTCTCTTCAATATAAACAAAGAGATACTTCTCAGCCTTCTTGCAGCTAAGTATCTAGCTGTGTGTCTCAGTTCTGATCTATGAAGTAGAAATGGTATGTGAGATGTTCATAAAGGCTACATAATGAGAGACAACTCAGCTGGCAAACAATTTTTTACCTATTCACCTCTCCTTCTTTGGGGAAATTGTTTCACTGAAGTGATGGCTGGAGTTCCAGCAGCCATTTTGTAACAGGAAGTAATCTTCAAGATAGAAGCTGTGTATTAGCATCCTGGAGCAAAAAGATAGAATATCCCTGTATCCTAAACGATGGGGCCATCATTTCAGATGCCAACTGCCTCCCTCAGACTTATTTTACATGACAAATAAACTTTTTTTCTTATGTAAGCCACTATTATGATTATTAATAGCTATATGCTCCAAAGCTAAGCTTAACTAATATCATAAAAAGGAACACCATGGGACATATAAAGTTAAGGAGAGATTCCAATGGTGTATAGAACCCATCCTGTGAATTCTTAATATACTGATTATTGCTGAAGCAATAAACTAAAACACTTTACCTAATATTGGTGTATTGAAGAATAACTAGTATAAATTAACAGTGCTAAACTTGATAAAAGAGTAGAATTGAAAGTGGAGAGCAGGAGATGAGCTAGAGTGCCAGGTCACAGAACGAGCCATTGGCATATGCTATCTTGCTGACCATGGAGTAGGAGATAAAGAGGAAGTGAGGATGACCCCAAGATCTCCAGCTTGATTGACCGCTGCAGATAGTAATGCCTGTAAATAAGATGGGGAATACCACAGGAGGAGTAAAGCGGAAAGGAAGAGCATGAGCTTGGTGCTGACCTTGAGAAGCTTTTGAAATGCTTATGGATACAAATGCAAAATCTAGGAGAAAGTTAGAAAACAATCTAGGAATTCAGGTTCACTTGTTATTCTGCTTTTGAGAAACATTTGATGACTCCACACCAATTACTCAATGAAGCCCAAGCTCCCTACTTTCAAGGCCATTTATGACCTGGCTTCACCCTAGCTTTTCACATCTCTATCTCTTTGCCCCACAAGGCCCCACCAAAAACAAATGCAAGCCTTATGTTTAAGTCACATATAACTTCATGGTTTTGCTCAAACATGCTTCATAGAAGTTCATGCATATTCCTTTCACAAGAAACATACCCACCTTGCTACAAATATCTCTTTACCTGTCTGCCTCCCACATGGGACAGAACTATTAGAGGACCTCACCAACTGTCTCGGATAGAGCACACTGAGAGATAAGTACTCCAATACCTGCTTCATTAACAGAAGCTCACGCAGCATCATCCGTGTTTTTGCTTACTCTGCTTTCCTTATCCGGGACACAGAAAGGAATCAGTGATGACCCAGAGTAATCAGGGCTGGGTGAATAATACAGTGGTGCCTTTTATCTGCTGAGACCAGATCAGAAAAGGATAGAAAAAAAAAGAAAATGCCCAACAGCTAGCAGGAGTAGGGGAATTTTATATAAAGAGGAAACAAATACACCCGAGTCTCTGATAACTTTTACTTCATGTGGCAAAAGCCATCCAGAGCACGGGATGGATAGTTCATGTTTAGTATAGGGAGATTGAAGGATGACAAGGGAGAAAGCACCAGAGTGTTCAAGAGGAGGAGTGGGTTGGATCCTGAAAAGCGTGGTAGGAAACCTCCACAGGCCACCAGAGTACAATAGCCACTTCACTCATAAAACCAGTCCCGTTAGCAGAAGAGGGATACACTCTCCCCTCAGTGGTCTTCAGCTGTGCTTGTGAACCTGACAAAGCTCATTGTTAGAAAAGGTCTGGAACATTCTCACTGAAAGGTTTTCCACCTGCCACTAGGGCATCTTCCAAAAATAAGAACCTAGGGTTTGACTTCTGAGTTGGGAAGATTCCCTAGAGGAGGCAGTGGCAACCCACTCCAGTATTCTTGCCTAGGAAATCACATGGACAGAGAAGCCTGGTGGGCTACAGTCCATGGTGTCCCAAAGAGACATGACCTAGCGGCTAAACAACAACTGGCCAAAAGAAACCACTGTGTGGAATCCAGAAGCCATTTAATATAATATAAAATATAATGAAGTGTGTGAAATGTATTGGCTAAAAAATGATTTAAGTTGGTAAGAAAAAACATATTTTAATTAGCAAAAACAAAACCAAAAAGAACCCTAAAGTCAGATTTATAGGACTATGAGCAATTGTATTCAATTTTTTAAAATAGAGCATTGAATGGTACACTGAGACTCAAAGATCTCAGTCAAAAATAATTATTACTGAGAATCTGGTGACTGTAATAATCTGTCCTGATGTGTTGCCAACTGTTTTATTAGAGAACAGAATATTCTTATTTAAAAGACAGCAATATAACTCAAAGTCAATCAATTTGCATAAATCTTTTGGTCAAAAATAATCTAAAAACTATATCCATTGATCTTTAGCAATATAATCCAAAAAGATAGAAAAAATAAGCCCAAGGCACTGTGAATGTAACATGTTCCATCAAGCACGCCTGCATGTAGCATCCTTTGCAGACATTTGTGTTGCATCCCAGTGGGAAGCTCGCAGTAGTGATGCTTATCATCTTGTTACTTTGTGTATCTGGCTCTCCACAGGGATTCTGGTTTTCAAAGGTGCTGGTAATTCTTAGCTAAATATTCCCAGTAACTTTGTGATGCATGCCCTGAATGCATGCAAGAAAGACAAAATCTAACTGTAAATCTGTGGAGTGAAAATGTCGGGATTAAATTCACTCTAGAGAAACAATAACCCTCTGAACTAAAGAATAACTGGAAATACGAGCAGTAGATAAGAACTGTCAAGTGTCTTTGTGAAACCTTAAATGTGGAGAAAGATTTTGTCAGGGATGAAAAATGGGGACCACTGTCCTCCTTTTCACTCACTGCCCATAACTTATAAATTATGGCCTGTCTACAAATAATGCATTTAGTACATTATTTAGTTAATTATTTAGAATTAATCGGCATCACGATTCTCCAGCTGACAGTCTAGCAGGTAATCTTACACGCTTAAATGATTTAATGCTTAATCTTTATTTCATTTAAAAACCACAATTAAGGACATTAATGATAGAAATTTTAAATAAGGATTTTCCTAGAATGTTCATTGTTGTGATACAACTATACTTGAATTTAATTTAGTTTCTCCTTTTCCCTTTTCTTCTTGAGTCACATCTGCATTCTCTCAGGACACAGATACCCCAGAGCTGCTGATGCGACAAAGCAAATCAGAATGCCCTGACTGCATAGGATCCTTGACCCCCACTTCCATTCCAGATAGGAATTCCCTACAGATTTATTTAGGGGCTTCCCAGTTGGCTCAGATGGTAAAGAATTTGTCTGCAATGCAGGAGACCCAGGTTCAACTGCTGGGTCAGGAAGATCCCCTGGAGAAGGGAATGGCTACCCACTCCAGTATTCTTGCCTGGAGAATCCCATGGACAGAGGGGCCTGGCGGGCTACCGTCCATGGGGTTGCAAAGAGTTGATGTACGGCAAAACCAATACAATATTGTAAAGTAAAAAATAATAATAATAAAAAGAGTCAGACACGACTGAGTGACAAACACTTTCACTTCTAGGGGGCTTTCACCTTCAGGTGGCACAGTGTAAAGAATCCTCCTGCCAATGCAGGAGCTGAGACCTGGGTTCTATCGCTAGGTTGGGAGGCAGAAATGGCAACCTATTGCAGTATTCTTGTCAGGATAGTCCCATGGAGAGAGGAGTCAGGTGGGCTACCGTTCATGGGGTTGAAAACAGTCAGACATGACTGAATCACTGAGCGTTCACATATTTATTTAAACACATTATTTCTTTGTTCGGTTACATGAAAATCAGGAGACAGTTCTAATTATTATGCCTCTATGATTCAACATCAAATTTCAAAGGAGCAAAGCATATACTGTGGGACAGAAGTGGTCAATTTTGTAACTGCTTCTAGGTCAAATTTTTTTCCCACCATGCAACAAACTTACCTATTAAGAAAAAAATGGCAGGGATAAATTTTTCTTTCAAATGGCTTCAGAACAAAACTGAAGCAAAAATGAAATAATGAAAAAAAAATAACGTGACGGTGAAGACTCTGTGAAATCTTTAGAAAAAGTGGACACCCAAAGATAATGACAACGTAGGTACGGTTTTACTCACAGAGAACACATGCTAGTCAAAGCATTCCTATTAAATTGCCATGAACATACTTCAAAAGTCACAGATAAGGGTCAAGATATATTATGAACAAATTTTTCCTTACCATATGTTTGGTTCATATTTGTTGCAGAGGTTACAACATAGTCTAAGAACATTCAGATAAACAGTTTTGGATTTGTTCCAATCACACCCCTCAGAGGAGAAGAAAAGAAAACCAGAGGAAAGCTTTCCTATGACGAGGCATTACTAGTTACAGGAGAAAATATCACCAGCAACAGTATAAAAGGCAGAGATGGTTAGAAAGTAGGGGGTGGGGAACACACTAGATGATAGCTGGCCAGTCTCTCAAATCTCCTTTGTTTGGGGGGAGGGGAGAAGGCAAGGGAGGAAGGTGAGGTTCTAGATTCCTTAAATGTAGAAGTCTTAAGGGCAGAAGCCATAATCTGACTGAAGTGTCCTTAGAAACCAACCCTGTACTTCACACATAAAGGCTGCTTAATAGACGCACTGAATGTTTTGCTGAGTGCATTTTTGAGCCAGCCATGTATACACGTACAGAATTTTCATTTCTTTTTCACACATTGTCCATGCACAAGGATAAAGATCTCCATGCCCTGGCAGTTGTACTAGCAATAGAAAGCATATGCTCACTCCAAGCAGAGCACTTCCACATTCTTATCCCATCTGACTTTTCTCCTCCATTAAATAGAACAAAATCTGTTTTCTTGACTTCACGCCACAATGCAAGACTCAGGTTTCACTCTGGCTCTTTACTAGCATATTCCATACAAAGAAAATGGCATTCAGCTCTTCATCTAAATGTTCTCGCATGTGGGTGTTTATCTTGACTGTATGTTGAATGCTCACTCTGTACTAATCATTGCGCCAGGCACCAGGGACATTATAATGAACAAGCCAGTCAAAGAGTTCACAGCTCAAGTGATTTTTTAGAGAAAAAAAGACAATATAGTAAGATAGTATTAAAGTAACATTAGGTACCAGGAGGAGTGATAACATTGCATACATTGGAGAGATGGGAAATGGTAGTGGGAATTAGTATTAATCTTTGCTTTATTTATACATCTTATGATAATTTCACTAATTAAAATAGAAATTTTAAAGTAATGTGATTGACAATATATATTAGCTTGATTCTATTATTTAAAATAATGCACATGCATGCTATTTATGCATAAAACATCTTCCATACACACAAGAAGTACTTAAAAAACTAAGGGAAGGAATTAGTGAAGGGTAGACGGAAGGAGCTTTTCATCTGTATGCTCTTCTATACCATTTGAATGTCTTCCACGGGCATGTGTAATCTGAAGTAAAAAATCACTTTTAAATGTGGAATGAAATTAAAAAGAAAACTAGTGA